>NW_023995703.1:37500-52500 GCF_015586225.1 Lucilia sericata | reverse complement strand
AAAAAAATTTACGATCAACAAATCACAGATTAATGCATAGCTGTCATAAAAATATTGTCACAGTTTTTATAAACTAATCAAATGACTTAAACTAATTTCGTAAAAATCTCACGTTAGAAACGTTAAGATAACAATTTTGAACACCATCGCCCCCTCATCGACAACATAGTATATTTCATTCAAAGTAAATACCCCAATTTCAAGAATTTTATTGCAAAATTTTAATTAAATATATATATAAAAAAACTGATTTTGTAAATAAAATAAATTGTAGGCCAAACATACAAATTTCCATATAATTATTCTAAAGCTAACTTTTGTATCAGTGAACATTAAGCCAAATTAATGTGTTTTAAAACTTGTATGTATGAACATAACAAAGCAAAAAATTCAAGTTCATGATGACGTTAAATGTTCATGGCAATAATGTGTCTATTGGAATATTACAAATTTGTCAACCGGCAATAGGTTTGTTTGCATGACTCCTTGTACTTGTCGGCTTAAAATTGTGAATTATGCGTTTTGCATATAAACTATTTTGTAATTGAAAAAGTGTTAAACAAGTCTTGCTGAAAAGCTGTTTTATTTAGTTTTATTGGCGGAACTAAATTTTAGTGCTGCTTCAACGACACACATGTATGTATTACAAGAATGGAATATAAATGGGGAAAAAAGTTTATTTTGTTTGTTTACTAAATAACTACAATTTATTTGTTTACTTATTTTTTGAAAAAAGACTTATATTGCTTTTTTAAGTTAAATGCAGTTTAGTAATAAAAATATTAATATGAAAAGTAAGTCGTCATTGAAATTGTTTTGCCATAAATGGCTTATCTTGTGACTGCTGGAATACTTGAAGTTTTTAGAATTTGTTTTGCCATATAAAGACAACTTTTTGGTTGGCCAATAATATGAAAGAGCCAAGTGTTTGTGAGTAGCTTACAAATGTTCCAAAAAATTGCATTTGTGGATGAATAATTGAAACTAATGCAGATGTAGTAGTAGTCTAGCGTTTCAATAATTTTCTAAATTAAAAAGTTCAATTTTTTTACCAGTTAAACAAAATCCTAAAAACTTTAAGATTAAACTCCCAAAAAAAATCCATAACATTGACTACAATGTCGGATAAAATTTGTCATATGTATATTCTCTTCCAAGACATATCAAATGAAAGATTTACCTTATCTTTATTTTCAAAATCCTAGAAAGTCATGGGTATTGCTCACATATTCCTTGCAAATAAACCGATTTTGCTAGGTAGATAGATAGATAGATAGATAGATAGATAGATAGATAGATAGATAGATAGATAGATAGATAGATAGATAGATAGATAGATAGATAGATTAGATAGATAGAGAGGTAGATAGATAGATAGATAGATAGATAGATAGATAGCTAGATAGATAGATAGATTAGATAGATAGATAGTATAGATAGATCGATAAGATAGATAGATAGATAGATGATAGATAGATAGATAGATAGATAGATAGATAGATAGATAGATAGATAGATAGATAGATAGATAGATAGATAGATAGATAGATAGATAGATAGATAGATAGATAGATAGATAGATAGATAGATAGATAGATAGATAGATAGATAGATAGATAGATAGATAGATAGATAGATAGATAGATAGATAGATAGATAGATAGATAGATAGATAGATAGAGATAGATAGATAGATAGATAGATAGATAGATAGATAGATAGATAGATAGATAGATAGATAGATAGATAGATAGATAGATAGATAGATAGATAGATAGATAGATAGATAGATAGATAGATAGATAGATAGATAGATAGATAGATAGATAGATAGATAGATAGATAGATAGATAGATAGATAGATAGATAGATAGATAGATAGATAGATAGATAGATAGATAGATAGATAGATAGATAGATAGATAGATAGATAGATAGATAGATAGATAGATAGATAGATAGATAGATAGATAGATAGATAGATAGATAGATAGATAGATAGATAGATAGATAGATAGATAGATAGATAGATAGATAGATAGATAGATAGATAGATAGATAGATAGATAGATAGATAGATAGATAGATAGATAGATGATAGATAGATAGATAGATAGATAGATAGATAGATAGATAGATAGATAGATAGATAGATAGATAGATAGATAGATAGATAGATAGATAGATAGATAGATAGATAGATAGATAGATAGATAGATAGATAGATAGATAGATAGATAGATAGATAGATAGATAGATAGATAGATAGATAGATAGATAGATAGATAGATAGATAGATAGATAGATAGATAGATAGATAGATA
The DNA here is from genome assembly GCF_015586225.1 of Lucilia sericata. Lineage (NCBI taxonomy): Eukaryota > Metazoa > Arthropoda > Insecta > Diptera > Calliphoridae > Lucilia > Lucilia sericata. Next base: position 50,176 of record NW_023995703.1, on the reverse strand, counting down.
GATAGATAGATAGATAGATAGATAGATAGATAGATAGATAGATAGATAGATAGATAGATAGATAGATAGATAGATAGATAGATAGATAGATAGATAGATAGATAGATAGATAGATAGAGATAGATAGATAGATAGATAGATAGATAGATAGATAGATAGATAGATAGATAGATAGATAGATAGATAGATAGATAGATAGATAGATAGATAGATAGATAGATAGATAGATAGATAGATAGATAGATAGATAGATAGATAGATAGATAGATAGATAGATAGATAGATAGATAGATAGATAGATAGATAGATAGATAGATAGATAGATAGATAGATAGATAGATAGATAGATAGATAGATAGATAGATAGATAGATAGATAGATAGATAGATAGATAGATAGATAAGTAGATAGATAGATAGATAGATAGATAGATAGATAGATAGATAGATAGATAGCACAGTTTCGAACTGTGTCTTGAGCCTGCCATTAGAGAAGGACTTTCGGGGTACACGATGAAATCAATTCAATTCAATTTCGATGATGAGGTACCGACAACAGAGCCTCCTTAGATGAGTGACTGTGAGTCTAAATGTTGGCAATAACTTAATGTCTCATGAATAATATGAAGGATGAATAAGAGGTATGATAACCTTTATGCAGCTGTACACTCGTGTAAATATGTCGGATGTTTTCTCTTCAATCTGACAGGTGAAAGAGTTGCGTGTTCATTTAAATGCTGTTTGATGTACGGTTACTTATTTATGTGTTATCGTTAGATTTCCCATTTTTGTTACGATGTGTTCAGGGTTTACTATCTTCATATTCAGAGTTACCATAGAGTGTCCTCCCCTATGACTAAGAATTATTAATGGCTTCTTTGATGAATCTACCAATTACATCTCTTTATACTGTTCCTGAATCAACAGAGGTCATTCCATCTGCGTAGTTGTAAACGAAAGAGATGCTTTCGAAGTTGTGCAATGTAGCTTCGAAGTTCAGAAATGAGATGCTTGTACATGATCCGTCATGTGTTTCATATGGATCACAAGTGGGCAGTGATGGGTCGTCTCTAGAACAAATGGATTCCAACGTTTCGAAGTTTCTAAAAGTCGACTTTTTCCTACAATATAATCGATTACAGACTTCTTAACAAAATATTTATAATCAAAGCCGACTTTTAAAAATTTTTCGATTTTTAGAACTCTAATAGTTAGTATGTGTATAATATTATGAAAAATTAAAAATAATTTCATTTTAATAGTTTACATTTCATCTTTAACTATCATTTTTACACCCAGAAACCTATGCTGCAGTCTATAAACACTAATCAATCATCATATTATTTAACTATAGCATTAGTAACGGTCAACAACACATTAATCAATAAGTTAATGACTATGAAAAAATTGGAATTTAATAAAATTTAAACTAAATATATATTGCCAACATATATATTAAACGACTGCCACCCATATCTATAAATTTCACTTAATTTTTCACACTTTTTATTACTTTGCAAATAGTTTTCTAACAAAAAAAATAAACTTGTTTAACAAATCCAGTTATAAACAAGTAAGAAATTATAGTCGGGCGAGGCCGACCATATAATACCCTACACCTTTGACAAAAATATAATGTGATTTAGTTGCCATAATAAAGCATTTAGTTTGAATTGTACCTTGCCTTAGATATACATACTTAAGCCGTTTATTGTTGAATAAAATTGTGGACATTTAAGTGAAATTTTGATGGGGGCTTTTCATAGGGGCTTGGGTCATATGAGAACCTATTATTATGGATTTCGTGGGCGTCATCAAGTCTTGTATACAACTTGGTTATTGCAGCTTTTTGTCGAGATATGATTATATTAAACATAATTATGAACTTAAAAGCCCTATTGGGGGGTTCAGTTGTATGGGGGCTAGGTGAAATAATGGACCGATCTTAACCATTTTCAATATGCTTCGTCCCTGGGACAATAGAAGATCATGTACCAAATTTCATTGAATTATCTTCAAAATTGCGACCTGTAGTTTGATTACAAGGTTTACATGGACGGACAGACGGACGGACATAGCTAAATCGACTCAGAAAATGATTCTGAGCCGATTGGTATACTTTAAGGTGGGTATAGGACCAATATTATTGTGCGTTACAAACATCAGCACAAACCCAATATACCCTCCCCACTAAAGTGGTGTAGGGTATAATAAAGCAACAAAGCAAATCTACTATAATAGATAAAAGCAAAAACAAAAATAAATAAAAAATATGGCAGCAACTACAATAATTAACAGTAATAAAATAATAGATCACTGACTTATATTTAACAAAGAAATAAGTAAATAAATTATTAAAAATTAACAAACAATAAAAGTCAAACTGAAATTCGAAATTTCTTTAAAATTTAAACCAACATTCAGTAGTCAATACTGGTACACAATTTTTTAATCCACACTCAGTCAATCAATCAATCACCCATTCATCAAACCATCTACGATTGTTTGCTTTAGAGATTTACTAAAAAAATAATGTACCTAACTATCAATAACGTAACGCATGCGTAACATCAACAGAATATTGACACTTACCGGGCGGTAGGTTTATAAATGTGAAATTGACGTATTTTAAACTAATTTCAAATTCCAAAATCGTAGTTTTGTGGTTTAAAAATCCCAAAAGTAAAGATATAAATGCATATTTTATCACTCTGTTATTAAATAATTTACAATACGATGGAGAGAGTGATTGAAATTAATAAAATATTTTTATTATTTAATATGTTTATGCTGTTTTTTTAATAGTTGTTTGCATATTAAAATTAATTCGAATATCGATTATCACTTCTTTGCTGTAAATAAGATGATGTTAGTGAATTTTAAAAGGTCAGTGAATGTTAAGGTAAATTAATACAAAAACACGTACATTTCTAGCAAAAAATGTTTTGATTGAAAACATAAAAGTCCATTTTCTGGCTAAACTAGAAGAGCTACAGCCTAAAGGATGAAAATCTGTGATCACTTTCATTTCCCACAAAATCGCGATTTTTGAGTGAAAACATAAAAGTCCATTTCTGGCTAAACTAGAATAGCTACGGCCTAAAGGATGAAAATGTGTGATCACTTTTATTTCACACCAAAAGTCAATTTTTGAGTGAAAACATAAAAGTCCATTTTCTGGCTAAACTAGAAGAGCTACGGCCTAAAGGATGAAAATCTGTGATCACTTTTATTTAACACCAAAAGTCAATTTTTGAGTGAAAACATAAAAGTCCATTTCCTGGCTAAACTAGAAGAGCTACGGCCTAAAGGATGAAAACCTGTGATCATCGATTTTTGTCGATTTTTGAGTGCAAACATAAAAGTCCATTTTCTGGCTAAACTAGAAGAGCTACGGCCTAAAGGATGAAAATCTGTGATCACTTTTATTTCCCACCAAAAAGACCATTTTTGAGTGAAAACTTAAAAGTCCATTTTCTGACTAAACTAGAAGAGTTACAGCCTAAAAGATTAAAATCTGTGATCACTTCCCACCAAATCTCTATTTTTGAGTGAAAACATAAAAGTCCATTTTCTGGCTAAACAAGAAGAGCTACGGCCTAAACGATGAAAATCTGTGATCACTTTTATTTAACACCAAAACTCGAATGAAAACATAAAAGTCCATTTTCTGGCTTAACTAGAAGAGCTACGGCCTAAAGGGTGAAAATCTGTGATCACTTTTATTTCCCACCCAAAAGTCCATTTTTAAGGGCAAACATAAAAGTCCATTTTCTGGCTAAACTAGAAGAGCTACGGCCTAAAGGATGAAAATCTGTGATCACTTTTATTTCCCACCCAAAAGTCCATTTTTAAGTGCAAACATAAAAGTCCATTTTCTGGCTAAACTAGAAGAGCTACGGCCTAAAGGATGAAAATCTGTGATCACTTTTATTTCCCACCAAAAAGTCCATTTTTGAGTGAAAACATAAAAGTCCATTTTCTGGCTAAACTAGAAGAGCTACGGCCTAAAGGATGAAAATCTGTGATCACTTTTATTTCCCACCAAAAAGTCCATTTTTGAGTGCAAACATAAAAGTCCGTTTTCTGGCTAAACTAGAAGAGCTACGGCCGAAAGGATGAAAATCTGTGATCACTTTTATTTCCCACCCAAAAATCCATTTTTGAGTGCAAACATAAAAGTCCATTTTCTGGCTAAACTAGAAGAGCTACGGCCTAAAGGATGAAAATCTGTGATCACTTTTATTTCCCACCCAAAAGTCCATTTTTAAGTGCAAACATAAAAGTCCATTTTCTGGCTAAACTAGAAGAGCTACGGCCTAAAGGATGAAAATCTGTGATCACTTTTATTTCCCACCAAAAAGTTCAATTTTGAGTGAAAACATAAAAGTCCATTTTCTGGCTAAACTAGAAGAGCTACGGCCTAAAGGATGAAAATCTGTGATCACTTTTATTTCCCACCCAAAAGTCCATTTTTAAGTGCAAACATAAAATTCGATTTTCTGGCTAAACTAGAAGAGCTACGGCCTAAAGGATGAAAATCTGTGATCACTTTTATTTCCCACCAAAAGTTCATTTTTGAGTGCAAACATAAAAGTCCATTTTCTGGCTAAACTAGAAGAGCTACGGCCTAAAGGATGAAAATCTGTGATCACTTTTATTTCCCACCCAAAAGTCCATTTTTAAGTGCAAACATAAAAGTCCATTTTCTGGCTAAACTAGAAGAGCTACGGCCTAAAGGATGAAAATCTGTGATCACTTTTATTTCCCACCAAAAAGTTCAATTTTGAGTGAAAACATAAAAGTCCATTTTCTGGCTAAACTAGAAGAGCTACGGCCTAAAGGATGAAAATCTGTGATCACTTTTATTTCCCACCCAAAAGTCCATTTTTAAGTGCAAACATAAAATTCGATTTTCTGGCTAAACTAGAAGAGCTACGGCCTAAAGGATGAAAATCTGTGATCACTTTTATTTCCCACCAAAAAGTCCATTTTTGAGTGCAAACATAAAAGTCTGTTTTCTGGCTAAACTAGAAGAGCTACGGCCGAAAAGATGAAAATCTGTGATCACTTTTATTTCCCACCCAAAAATCCATTTTTGAGTGCAAATATAAAACTCCATTTTCTGGCTAAACAAGAAGAGCTACAGCCTAAAGGATGAAAATCTGTGATCACTTTTATTTCCCACCAAAAAGTCCATTTTTGAGTGAAAACATAAAAGTCCATTTTCTGGCTAAACTAGAAGAGCTACGGCTTAAAGGATGAAAATCTGTGATCACTTTTATTTCCCACCAAAAGTCCATTTTTGAGTGCAAACATAAAAGTCCATTTTCTGGCTACACTAGAAGAGCTACGGCCTAAAGGATGAAAATCTGTGATCACTTTTATTTAACACCAAAACTCGCTTTTTTAATGAAAACATAAAAGTCCATTTTCTGTCTAAACTAGAATAGCTACAGCCCAAAGGATAAAAATCTGTGATCACTTTTATTTCCCACCAAAAAGTCCATTTTTGAGTGAAAACATAAAAGTCCATTTTGTGACTAAACTAGAATAGCTACAGCCTAAAGGATGAAAATCTGTGATCACTTTTATTTCTCACCAGAAAGTCCATTTTTGAGTGAAAACATAAAAGTCCATTTTCTGGCTAAACTAAATCTGTGATCAGTTCCCACCAAATCTCTATTTTTGAGTGAAAAAATAAAAGTCCATTTTGTGACTAAACTAGAATAGCTACAGCCTAAAGGATGAAAATCTGTGATCACTTTTATTTCTCACCAGAAAGTCCATTTTTGAGTGAAAACATAAAAGTCCATTTTCTGGCTAAACTAGAAGAGCTACGGCTTAAAGGATGAAAATCTGTGATCACTTTTATTTCCCACCAAAAGTCCATTTTTGAGTGCAAACATAAAAGTCCATTTTCTGGCTACACTAGAAGAGCTACGGCCTAAAGGATGAAAATCTGTGATCACTTTTATTTCCCACCAAAAAGTCCATTTTTGAGTGAAAAAATAAAAGTCCATTTTCTGGCTAAACTAGAAGAGCTACGGCTTAAAGGATGAAAATCTGTGATCACTTTTATTTCCCACCCAAAAGTCCATTTTTGAGTGCAAACATAAAAGTCCATTTTCTGGCTAAACTAGAAGAGCTACAGCCTAAAGGATGAAAATCTGTGATCACCTTTATTTAACACCAAAACTCGATTTTTTAATGAAAACATAAAAGTCCATTTTCTGGCTAAACTAGAAGAGCTACAGCCCAAAGGGTGAAAATCTGTGATCACTCTTATTTCCCACCCAAAAGTCCATTTTTAAGGGCAAAGACAAAAGTCCATTTTCTGGCTAAACTAGAAGAGGTACGGCTTAAAGGATGAAAATCTGTGATCACTTTTATTTAACACAGAATAGCTACAGCCTAAAGAATGAAAATCTGTGATCACTTTTATTTCCCACCAGAAAGTCCATTTTTGAGTGCAAACATATGAGTCCATTTTTTGGCTAAACTAGAAGAGCTACGGCCTAAAGGATGAAAATCTGTGATCACTTTTATTTCCCACCCAAAAGTCCATTTTTAAGGGCAAACATAAAAGTCCATTTTCTGGCTAAACTAGAAGAGCTACGGCCTAAAGGATGAAAACCTGTGATCACTTTTATTTCCCACCCAAAAGTCCATTTTTGAGTGCAAGCATAAAAGTCCGTTTTCTGGCTAAACTAGAAGAGCTACGGCCGAAAGGATGAAAATCTGTGATCACTTTTATTTCCCACCCAAAAGTCCATTTTTGAGTGCAAATATAAAAGTCCATTTTCTGGCTAAACAAGAAGAGCTACAGCCTAAAGGATGAAAATCTGTGATCACTTTTATTTCCCACCAAAAAGTTCATTTTTGAGTGCAAACATAAAAGTCCATTTTCTGGCTAAACTAGAAGAGCTACGGCTTAAAGGATGAAAATCTGTAATCACTTTTATTTCCCACCAAAAGTCCATTTTTGAGTGCAAACATAAAAGTCCATTTTCTGGCTAAACTTGAAGAGCTACAGCCCAAAGGATGAAAATCTGTAATGACTTTTATTTCCCACCAAAAAGTCCATTTTTGAGTGAAAACATAAAAGTCCATTTTCTGGATAAACTAGAAGAGCTACGGCTTAAAGGACGAAAATCTGTGATCACTTTTATTTCCCACCAAAAAGTCCATTTTTGAATGAAAACATAAAAGTCAATTTTCTGGCTAAACTAGAAGAGCTACAGCCTAAAGGATGAAAATCTGTGATCACTTTTATTTCCCACCAGAAAGTCCATTTTTAGTGAAAACATAAAAGTCCATTTTCTGGCTAAACTAGAAGAGCTACGGCTTAAAGGATGAAAATCTGTGATCACTTTCATTTCTCACCAAAAAGTCCGTTTTTGAATGAAAACATAAAAGTTCATTTTCTGGCTAAACTAGAAGAGCTACAGCCTAAAGGATGAAAATCTGTGATCACTTTTATTTCCCACCAGAAAGTCCATTTTTGAGTGAAAACATAAAGGTCCATTTTCTGGCTAAATTAGAAGAGCTACGGCTTAAAGGATGAAAATCTGTGATCAGTTTTGTTTCCCATCAAAACTAGATTTTTGAGTGAAAACATAAAAGTCCATTTTCTGGCTAAACTAGAAGAGCTACAGCCTAAAGGATGAAAATCTGTGATCACTTTTATTTCTCACCAGAAAGTCCATTTTTTAGTGAAAACATAAAAGTACATTTTCTGGCTAAACTAGAAGAGCTACGGCTTAAAGGATGAAAATCTGTGATCACTTTTATTTCCCACCAAAAGTCCATTTTTGAGTGCAAACATAAAAGTCCATTTTCTGGCTACACTAGAAGAGCTACGGCCTAAAGGATGAAAATCTGTGATCACTTTTATTTCCCACCAAAAAGTCCATTTTTGAATGAAAACATAAAAGTCCATTTTCTGGCTAAACTAGAAGAGCTACAGCCTAAAGGATGAAAATCTGTGATCACTTTTATTTCCCACCAAAAAGACCATTTTTGAGTGAAAACATAAAAGTCCATTTTCTGGCTAAACTAGAAGAGCTACGGCCTAAAGGATGAAAATCTGTGATCACTTTTATTTAACACCAAAACTCGATTTTTGAATGAAAACATAAAAGTCGATTTTCTGGCTAAACTAGAAGAGCTACAGCCTAAAGGATGAAAATCTGTGATCACTTTTATTTCCCACCAAAAAGACCATTTTTGAGTGAAAACATAAAAGTCCATTTTCTGGCTAAACAAGAAGAGCTACGGCCTAAACGATGAAAATCTGTGATCACTTTTATTTAACACCAAAACTCGAATGAAAACATAAAAGTCCATTTTCTGGCTAAACTAGAAGAGCTACAACCTAAAGGATAAAAATCTGTGATCACTTTTATTTCCCACCCAAAAGTCCATTTTTAAGTGCAAACATAAAAGTCCATTTTCTGGCTAAACTAGAAGTCCATTTTTGAGTGCAAACATAAAAGTCCATTTTCTGGCTAAACTAGAAGAGCTACGGCCTAAAGGATGAAAATCTGTGATAACCTTTATTTAACACCAAAACTCGATTTTTTAATGAAAACATAAAAGTCCATTTTCTGGCTAAACTAGAAGAGCTACAGCCCAAAGGATAAAAATCTGTGATCACTTTTATTTTCCACCAAAAAGTCCATTTTTGAGTGAAAACATAAAAGTCCATTTTCTGGCTAAACTAGAAGAGCTACGGCCGAAAGGATGAAAATCTGTGATCACTTTTATTTCCCACCCAAAAGTCCATTTTTGAGTGCAAATATAAAAGTCCATTTTCTGGCTAAACTAGAAGAGCTACGGCTTAAAGGATGAAAATTTGTGATCACTTTTATTTCCCACCCAAAAGTCCATTTTTGAGTGCAAACATAAAAGTCCATTTTCTGGCTAAACTAGAAGAGCTACAGCCTAAAGGATGAAAATCTGTGATCACTTTTATTTCCCACCAAAAGTCCATTTTTGAGTGCAAACATAAAAGTCCAATTTCTGGCTACACTAGAAGAGCTACAGCCTAAAGGATGAAAATTTGTGATCACTTTTATTTAACACCAAAACTAGATATTTGAATGAAAACATCAAAGTCCACATTCTGGCTAAACTAGAAGAGCTACACCCTAAAGGATGAAAAACTGTGATCACTTTCCATTTTCTGGCTAAACTAGAAGAGCTACGGCCTAAAGAATGAAAATCTGTGATCACTTTTATTTCCCACCAAAAAGTCCATTTTTGAATGAAAACATAAAAGTCCATTTTCTGGCTAAGCTAGAAGAGCTACAGCCTAAAGGATGAAAATCTGTGATCTCTTTTATTATCCCACCAAAAAGTCCATTTTTGAGTGAAAACATAAAAGTCCATTTTCTGGCTAAACTAGAAGAATTACAGCCTAAAAGATGAAAATCTGTCATCACTTCCCACCAAATCTCTATTTTTTAGTGCAAACATAAAAGTCCATTTTCTGGCTAAACTAGAAGAGCTACGGCCTAAACGATGAAAATATGTGATCACTTTTATTTAACACCAAAACTCGAATGAAAACATAAAAGTCCATTTTCTGGCTAAACTAGAAGAGCTACAGCCCAAAGGATAAAAATCTGTGATCACTTTTATTTTCCACCAAAAAGTCCATTTTTGAGTGAAAACATAAAAGTCCATTTTCTGGCTAAACTAGAAGAGCTACGGCCGAAAGGATGAAAATCTGTGATCACTTTTATTTCCCACCAAAAAGTCCATTTTTGAATGAAAACATAAAAGTCCATTTTCTGGCTAAACTAGAAGAGCTACGGCCTAAAGGATGAAAATCTGTGATCACCTTTATTTAACACCAAAACTCGATTTTTTAATGAAAACATAAAAGTCCATTTTCTGACTAAACTAGAAGAGCTACAGCCCAAAGGATAAAAATCTGTGATCACCTTTATTTAACACCAAAACTCGATTTTTTAATGAAAACATAAAAGTCCATTTTCTGACTAAACTAGAAGAGCTACAGCCCAAAGGATAAAAATCTGTGATCACTTTTATTTTCCACCAAAAAGTCCATTTTTGAGTGAAAACATAAAAGTCCATTTTCTGGCTAAACTAGAAGAGCTACGGCCGAAAGGATGAAAATCTGTGATCACTTTTATTTCCCACCAAAAAGTCCATTTTTGAATGAAAACATAAAAGTCCATTTTCTGGCTAAACTAGAAGAGCTACAGCCTAAAGGATGAAAATCTGTGATCACTTTTATTTCCCACCAAAAAGTTCATTTTTGAGTGCAAACATAAAAGTCCATTTTCTGGCTAAACTAGAAGAGCTACGGCCGAAAGGATGAAAATCTGTGATCACTTTTATTTCCCACCAGAAAGTTCATTTTTGAGTGCAAACATAAAAGTCCATTTTCTGGCTAAACTAGAAGAGCTACGGCCCAAAGGATGAAAATCTGTGATCACCTTTATTTAACACCAAAACTCGATTTTTTAATGAAAACATAAAAGTCCATTTTCTGACTAAACTAGAAGAGCTACAGCCCAAAGGATAAAAATCTGTGATCACCTTTATTTAACACCAAAACTCGATTTTTTAATGAAAACATAAAAGTCCATTTTCTGACTAAACTAGAAGAGCTACAGCCCAAAGGATAAAAATCTGTGATCACTTTTATTTTCCACCAAAAAGTCCATTTTTGAGTGAAAACATAAAAGTCCATTTTCTGGCTAAACTAGAAGAGTTACGGCCGAAAGGATGAAAATCTGTGATCACTTTTATTTCCCACCAAAAAGTCCATTTTTGAATGAAAACATAAAAGTCCATTTTCTGGCTAAACTAGAAGAGCTACAGCCTAAAGGATGAAAATCTGTGATCACTTTTATTTCCCACCAAAAAGTTCGTTTTTGAGTGCAAACATAAAAGTCCATTTTCTGGCTAAACTAGAAGAGCTACGGCCTAAAGGATGAAAATCTGTGATCACTTTTATTTCCCACCAAAAGTCCATTTTTGAGTGCAAACATAAAAGTCCATTTTCTGGCTACACTAGAAGAGTTACAGCCTAAAGGATGAAAATCTGTGATCACTTTTATTTAACACAGAATAGCTACAGCCTAAAGAATGAAAATCTGTGATCACTTTTATTTCCCACCAGAAAGTCCATTTTTGAGTGCAAACATAAAAGTCCATTTTCTGGCTAAACTAGAAGAGCTACGGCCTAAAGGATGAAAATCTGTGATCACTTTTATTTAACATCAAAACTCGATTTTTGAATGAAAACATAAAAGTCCATTTTCTGGCTAAACTAGAAGAGCTACAGCCTAAAGGATGAAAATCTGTGATCACTTTTATTTCCCACCAAAAGTCCATTTTTGAGTGCAAACATAAAAGTCCATTTTCTGGCTACACTAGAAGAGCTACAGCCTAAAGGATGAAAATTTGTGATCACTTTTATTTAACACCAAAACTAGATATTTGAATGAAAACATCAAAGTCCATTTTCTGGCTAAACTAGAAGAGCTACGGCCTAAAGAATGAAAATCTGTGATCACTTTTATTTCCCACCCAAAAGTCCATTTTTGAGTGAAAACATAAAAGTCCATTTTCTGGCTAAACTAGAAGAGCTCCAGCCTAAAGGATGAAAATCTGTGATCACTTTTATTTCTCACCAGAAAGTCCATTTTTTAGTGAAAACATAAAAATCCATTTTCTGGCTAAACTAGAAGAGCTACGGCTTAAAGGATGAAAATCTGTGATCACTTTTATTTCCCACCAAAAGTCCATTTTTGAGTGCAAACATAAAAGTCCATTTTCTGGCTACACTAGAAGAGCTACGGCCTAAAGGATGAAAATCTGTGATCACTTTTATTTCCCACCAAAAAGTTCATTTTTGAATGAAAACATAAAAGTCCATTTTCTGGCTAAACTAGAAGAGCTACGGCCTAAAGGATGAAAATCTGTGATCACTTTTATTTCCCACCAAAAAGTCCATTTTTGAGTGAAAACATAAAAGTCCATTTTCTGGCTAAACTAGAAGAGCTACAGCCTAAAGGATGAAAATCTGTGATCACTTTTATTTCCCACCATTTTCTGGCTAAACTAGAAGAGCTACGGCCTAAAGGATGAAAATCTGTGATCACTTTTATTTCCCACCCAAAAGTCCATTTTTGAGTGCAAACATAAAAGTCCATTTTCTGGCTAAACTTGAAGAGCTATAGCCCAAAGGATAAAAATCTGTGATGACTCATCAAAACTCGATTTTTGAGTGAAAACACAAAAGTCCATTTTCTGGCTAAACTAGAAGAGCTACGGCCTAAAGGATGAAAATCTGTGATCACTTTTATTTTCCACCAAAAGTCAATTTTTGAGTGAAAACATAAAAGTCCATTTTCTGGCTAAACTAGAAGAGCTACGGCCGAAAGGATGAAAATCTGTGATCACTTTTGTTTCCCACAAAATCTCGATTTTTTAGTGAAAACATAAAAGTCCATCTTCTGGCTAAACTAGAAGAGCTACGGCCTAAAGGATGAAAATCTGTGATCACTTTTGTTTCCCATCAAAACTAGATTTTTGAGTGAAAACATAAAAGTGCATTTTTTGGCTAAACTAGAAGATCTACGGCCTAAAGGATGAAAATCTGTGATCACTTTTATTTCCCATCAAAACTCGATTTT
>NW_023995703.1:5000-32500 GCF_015586225.1 Lucilia sericata | reverse complement strand
TTAGCCAAATGCTCATGTATACAGGGGAACAGAGCACCCTGACATATACCCATGATAATACGTAAAACACAAAATGCTTGCCAACCGCCCCAGGTAACACACCAAGGTGTTAAGGCACTCATTACAGCCGAGGTTAATGTTGAGATTTGCATAACTATTTTGGCACCAAAACGTCTAGATAAAGCTCCACCAGGAAATTGAGTCGTCACATAGCCCCAATAAAAACTGGATATTATATAAGAAACTTCCTTCTCGTTCCAATCAAATTCCTGTTTTCCAACAATATAAAAAAATTTTAAGACATTAACATATGTAAAGTAAAATCAATTACCGGAAAATCGGGATTTGTAGTTTCGGCATTTGTCATGGCTACCACAGCGACACCAATATTCAGACGACTTATATAGACCACAGTAATATTTAGAAAAATGAGTAAAGCCTGCATGTGGCGCATACCCAAAAAGGGTCCTGAAACAAAGAACACACAAAGAAACATTAATATGATACAGCCTAAGGAAATGAAGGAATAAAAAATATATATTATAGTTATTCGACCTGATGTCCCAAAATTTCTAGAGCAATATTCTCTACATGAATTACAACCCACTTATAGATTTCTTTTTATTATCTTTTCATAATCAATTAACAATTAATAACAATATAAATTCTTTACGACCGTCCGACATAATAATCTTTTCACAATTATTATCAAATATAAACAATGTTTTAGCATTTTTGCTCCATTCTCAATACAGCCGATATGATTTATTTAATTTAATCTGGGAAATCTTATCATATAAACAAACCAAAACGTCAGTCGCTTGTATATGTTTATTGCAATTGGAATATTTTTTTTTAAGAACAACAACATTGATTTATTTACAATGGAATGGGACAAATCGAAGACCTTGATAACTGAAACCTTAAATGGTGTTTTGACGACCGACACATGAGTCGTTCATAATTTTGAATATGAAAATTTGCCATATCATTCTGGTTACTTTAAAGTTGCAACTCAGAGAGATAGATTATCATGGGACCATAAATATTTCAGACATACTGTTATCATGGAACCATAATTATTTCAGACATTCTGTTATCATTATTTATTAAAATCAATTGCTGTGTCAAAAATCAATAATTTGATCAGAATTAAACAAACCCAGTTATAGGGTCAAAGCTGCAATTCGACCAATTTCAGATGATTCCTATAATGTAAACGAGTTATTTGATTCACTTCCTGGAAGTTGAAAATCACAGGGCGATTTTATCCGTTCGAACTTAGAATAATGGGATAATATAGAAGTGACTATTTTTATTGAATTACTTTAAAATTTACAACCCGATTTCAAAGTTCTAAGATGGACCGACAAACGTTGCACATTTTATAAACTTTCCCTAGACGTGATTGAAGTAAACCCATCCTTTCCAAAACTATGAATGTCAATGTTGACCGCGCAAAAATTGTTGATTTTAGTTATACACCCTCCTGGGGGTGTGAAAGAAAATAAAGGTGCTACCAGTACCTCTAGTCTGCCGGTACTATAAACTGGTGATGATCAGTTTATAGTCCCGGCCTATTCTTGGAATGATTTGACGTAATATCGAACTAGAGAACCACATAATCAGGTACCATGGGAACCGGTAGCCTGCAGGGCATAGTTTCGGACTTTGTATTGTCCTCGTTATTGAAAAAGTCCATTCGCGAGAAGAGAATGTCGGTTAAAAGACTGAAGCACGATAAAGTCTATAATTCAGGATAAGTTCGGTTGCCGATACAACAGATAACACACAGAGGAGTGTCTGTACGACTAAATGATGGAACTGAGTTGGTGTTAAATGTATATGATAAGGGATACATGTAGGGGTAAATGGACCTTACCCTTCGGTCTACCACATACATCTATAGGTGCAGTTGCCAACTCAACAGAAGTCAACCCATATGCGTGGTTGTAAAGGGCAGTGATGTTTTTACATATCGGTAGTTTAGCAACGGGGCAGATAGCTCAAGTACTTGCTTGTATATGGACCGGCAGAACCATATACAAAATCCACCGGCTTTCAACCCTTTCACGCACAATACCAAACCGCTCGACTTTTTATGGATATGACTTCACCACACACTTTATTTTGACCTATATCGACTATTTATGATGAAAAATGGAAAAAGTGTTTTTGAAGTATATAGCAGGATATTATCCTTTTTAGCATGTAGTGATATCAAATTATAAAAAATAACATATTTTTGGAAATAACCATATACTGAACGCTATTACGATCTAAATCGAGAAAAATGAAAAAAAAAAAAATTTTGGGACACCGGGTCCCGTACACGTGAAAGAGTTGAGAAGCACAAAGGGGCGGTTGTAAGTCGTCTAGACAGCTTACTCAGTGGTAGAAAAAGTACAACCGTGAAATAAGGCCAACATGGCAGATGTTCATGTAAAACACTCCGACATCTTCCCAGATATACATACATATTTACACTTAATTCATATGTGAGATGCCACGCCCACTATTTATAGTAGATGTCAAAGTTGACCGTATAAAATATGAAGTCTCTAGCTGTTATAGTTTCCAAGATAAGTATTTGCACTTTAGTATAAAATAACACACACATGTGCTCAATATTAATCTGGCCTCAGAATTGCATCACATCTGCGATTCGAGAACTTTTTGAGACTTTATAACAGCTGAAAATTCATTCTGTCAGCTTTAAAATAAAGGCTGAATATCTGACATATCTTCTTTTTTCTTCGAGATATCTTTTCCTAAAACTTGATACAACAATAAATCACGCGGCTCAATTCTTTGGAAAAGTATAGATTTGTCTCAGAATTTCGAATTTTTCAAATTTTGTTGGCCTGTGTAATTCATATGTATGGACTCTTGCTGCTTAATATGGAAGATGTCACATACTCTGATTTTAGAACCCCCATTTTTTCCAAATAATGTCAAAGTTGTCTGTTCAAAATTTAGGATTCTCATCCATTTCTAGTACGTAAACTTTTATTATTTTCTATTAGTGCTACACGTAGTTCGTTCCATCAATGTAAATGTTCGTTCCATGAATGAAAATGTAATGAAAAAGTAAATCTAATTAATTTAAGACACATTTCTAAATTTTCTTTAAATATATTCATAATCGATTCTGGTGTATAATATCGAAGCTAAAAATTAACTAACAAAATAGAATTATATTTTTTTAATTAAAATTCAATCATCGATGAAAATTGAGCTTTAAATTACAAACTTGAATAGCAGTAATAGTATAATTATAATTTGCTAAAAAGTAATCTATGGTAAATCATTTTATTTACACACATTTGACAAACTAATTTCAAATTAGTTGTTTAATAATAATAAACAAACATTAAACTATTTATTATTAACAAATAAACATTTGTTTAATAATTTAGTAACATTTGAAATTAATACTAAAACCGCATTTCGTGCAAAACCACAAGTTTTTGCTCATAAAAAGTTGCTATAAATAAATTTTAAACCACAAACAATGTACATAAATGTACTTGAAAAAAAAAAAACTACAAATAATTTTTTTTTAATTTTTTAAATCAATTTCTCTGTTAAAACACTTCAGTTGTATATACCTTTATCAATGGCACTGGTCATTTTTGATCCTTTTATTGATTTTTATAAAAGGATCTATTTATTTTAAAATTTTAATTATAATATTATTTCTTCAATCCTTTAAAGCATTAATTTTTTTATTATTATTTGCACTTTAAACCAC
Organism: Lucilia sericata; assembly: GCF_015586225.1. NCBI lineage: Eukaryota > Metazoa > Arthropoda > Insecta > Diptera > Calliphoridae > Lucilia > Lucilia sericata. The sequence goes on along the minus strand of NW_023995703.1, from coordinate 28,746 downwards.
TAGGCACACGTCTGGAGCACACGACTAAAATAATCTATATAAAATCAAATTTGATTTTGAACTGATGTTGAAGCTTTTGCTCACAAATTGTTACTATTCATATTTGTTCAGCCGATGTTCCTGCTATTGTACTTGTTCGACTAAATGTTTATAATCTAAAAAAAGTAATAAAACACACAAAAAAAAATTAAATAGAAGAAACCGTTTGTTATGAATGCGATAAATAAATAACAGTTCTACTAATATAAGTTTATTTACAGACAGTTTTAATGGTTTTATGAGCCCAGTTAGTAGATGAGCATTTAATTCAAATTTTTGCTCTCTTTTGTTGGTTAAACCAACGACAACAAAACGTGTGTTGTTGTTTTATTACAAAACAATAAAATTATAATATATTTAATTATTTGTGCATTAATAGAAAATATGATAAGATTGAGGGTTTATTTCAAAAACGTTCAAGTGGTAACTGTTTTGTATCTAAATTTGATTTTAATGTTAGTGATTTATTAGAATTGAATATCAGTTGTCAATAATATTGATTTATTTAGTTATCAGATTACGTACCAATATAACAGTTTGTAATTGTTGGTACTAAGCGAAGTCATAAACCCCTTTTTGAGGTGGAAGTTGCCAAATGAAAAAAACTATGTGCTACAGTAGTGGATAAAATAATAAGTATAAATGGTAGAATTAGTTAGTTAAGTAGTTAGATAGATAGATAGATAGATAGATAGATAGATAGATAGATAGATAGATAGATAGATAGATAAATAGATAGATAGATAGATAGATAGATAGATAGATAGATAGATAGATAGGATAGATAGATAGATAGATAGATAGATAGATAGATAGATAGATAGATAGATAGATAGATAGATAGATAGATAGATAGATAGATAGATAGATAGATAGATAGATAGATAGATAGATAGATAGATAGATAGATAGATAGATAGATAGATAGATAGATAGATAGAGATAGATAGATAGATAGATAGATAGATAGATAGATAGATAGATAGATAGATAGATAGATAGATAGATAGATAGATAGATAGATAGATAGATAGATAGATAGATAGATAGATAGATAGATAGATAGATAGATAGATAGATAGATAGAGATAGATAGATAGAGATAGATAGATAGATAGATAGATAGAAGTAGATAGATAGATAGATAGATAGATAGATAGATAGATAGATAGATAGATAGTAGATAGATAGATAGATAGATAGATAGATAGATAGATAGATAGATAGATAGATAGATAGATAGATAGATAGATAGATAGATAGATAGATAGATAGATAGATAGATAGATGATAGATAGATAGATAGATAGATAGATAGATAGATAGATAGATAGATAGATAGATAGATAGATAGATAGATAGATAGATAGATAGATAGATAGATAGATAGATAGTAGATAGATAGATAGATAGATAGATAGATAGTTTTAGAAAATGTAATTATTTCTGTTCATTCTTCATTCTTAATCACAGAATACTGACCTGACATACATACCATGTGTATAATTCATACATATCTCTGCAAATCTTAATAAAGATAAAAATGTTTATTTATCATTCCTTAGTACATTTAAAGACGATATAAAAATGCTTAATTGTCAAAGCTACTTTTATTATATTTATCAAATTTTATCAAAGAAACATTATACTAAAATCTCGCTAGTGAAAGTTAATTAACCCTAAACTTAAAGAGTGCATTGGATCACTTACACTTAATTAACATTATCATTTACTCGTCTAGACGAGAAGATATACATAAGTCTTAGAGAGATAACAGTGCAGGGTAAGTTAATTCAATCACCCTTTTTTCGTTTTTTATTATTCTTATAACATACATAAATTAAAACTTAAAAATAAATACTCATACTAAAATATAATTTTTTTACTTAGAATCTAAAGGTTTATTCTTTTTGCAGTCTTCATTTTGTATATCCTTAGACAGAAGATAATTTTCATCATCCCAAGGCTGTAATTTTGTCGAACCAAAGATAATATAGAAAAGATTGGAGAAGAAAAATACGGCAGCTGAAATGGCAAACACTATTTGCCACTCGGTACGATCAGTCTGAAAAATTGAGAATAATAAATAATAATTCTACATAAAGAAAAAAGCAAAAAAAATTACCTCATCTTTAACAATGAGACCCACTAATAGAGGCGTTAAAATGGGCACTATATTGGCGGCAGTATTAACAATACCCATTAATATGCCAGCATGATTAGGTGACAAATCAATAGTGTTCAAAGCACTACCTATAGTAGCACCAGAATTAACACCCACATTGGCCGTCATCAAAACAATTGCCAAGGTTTTCTGATCTTGATCTAAGAAACCCACCAGTATAAGACCAACAGCTGGTATCCAAGCTGATAGGGAGTTGAAAGTTTTTCTCACCTCACTAAGTGTAAAAATTCGGCGGCTCAAAAATATATCGGCCAGAATGAGATAAACATATGACATACACCACATGGCAAAATAAGGTAAGGCAGAATATAAGGCATTACTTTTCATATCCATGCCTAAAACGGCATTCATATACGAAGGAATTTCAGCTTGTAAAGTTGAAAAGCCCCAAGAATTGGCAGATCTGGCCACTAATAAAGCCCAAAAAGGCCAAGAGCTTAAAATGGCTCTCCAGGGAACGGGTATAGATTTGGGTGTTTCACTCACATCATGTTCTTTTAAGGCATTTTTAGAATTTTCAATATAACTCCGTTCAGCTTCTGTTATCAATTTTGATTCATTGGGGGAATTAGAGGCGAACATAAGCCATAGAATACACCAAAATAGACCCACACCACAAGACATATAAGAAATACCGGGCCAACCAATAGATGAAGCTGCTATAATACCACTCAAAAACATGGATAACAAGGTGCCACATTCTATACCGGTATTGGCTAAAGCTCCCAAACGATTACGTTCACTAACCGGACACCAAGAAGCCAAATGGGTGTGTACACAGGGAAAGAGTAAACCTTGAAACAGACCCTGTACCACACGAATAACACAATACACCTGCCAACCACCCCAGTCTACGGTGAGGGGTATGAGTACAGCAACCGCTGCCGAACCAATAGTTGAAATGAACATTATTAGTTTAGCGCCAAAACGTTTGCAAAGGAAACCTCCAGGAAATTGTGTCACAAAATAGCCCCAAAAGAAACTGGAGAGTATATAGGATTTTTCCATTTCACTCCAATCATATTCCTGATTAGATAAAAATAAAATTATCGAGATACCAGGCTATATAAAAAATTAATATAATGTTATGCTGACACTTACCGGAAAGTTTGGATTTGTTGTCTCCGCATTTGTCATAGCTACCACTGAAACACCCGCATTATATTTTACAATATAATTTACCGTTATGCAGAGAAACATTAACAATACTTGAACATGTCGTTGACCAAAAAATGGTCCTAAATTAGAAACAAAATATATATTTTATTTATAATTTTCCTATATTTCTTCACATGATTTATAATTCCTTTTATTCTTACCTTTGTTAATTTCTGCCGTCATATTGTTTTATTATTTCACCAAACTCTTTTCTAATCGATTTAATTTTGAACAACGCACCACCACTGCCTGAGTGGACGTTTCAAATTGAACTCATTCAAAAAATAATGAATTACTGTTAGAGGAAAACTTTGTGCACTTAAGATCATTGTGATTTATTTTGATCTAACACTATTGCACAAAAGTTAAATCTAAATCATTTTAATTCAATATTATCAACGATAATACCCTGTGACGAAAAAAAAAACACTCAAAAAACCTAAAATTTTTCAAAATTATCGGGAGTGATAATAAAAATTAGATTTATCTGGTAACAAAAAAACAACTTCCCAATTGGAAAATAGGTCACAAAGTGAGACAAGATCTTCAAATGGTTATCACTACTTAAAATTTACAGCGTTTGAAAAAAACACATCGAACGAAGGATGTGAAATGCATAACTACGATCACTAAGGATTTGTAAGCTAGTCACTAATCGGTAAACAGGAAAATCGTAGGATTTTTTTAATCTCAATACTGATAACTAATTTAAAAACAGTTGAAATAAAATTTAATATTTAAACACATGTAATATAGTCAGGCATTCATAAACAAAACTATAGCGCTCTTTGTAATCTTGGGCCCAGTATTTATCGACCCAACTCAACAGATTTCAATACATTTTCTTATTCTTAACAGCAACAGCAAAATTTTAATCCACTACAGTCATGATCTATGTTAAATTAACTAAAACACCAAAAACAATATACGATCACTTAGTTCAAATGAAGAGATTCATGGGCTAAATAATCTTCAAAGTTGACTATGATGATAGTACTTTATTATCAAAGTAATACAGTTATTTTTTCTACTTGATTTGATCAAAGTTTAATGCTACTAAAAATTTGCATTGCTATGTTATTGTTATTTTGCACTATGGGTCGGAAAGCGATGCTTAGATGAGATATATTTGTTAGCACCTAATGATATAAACAGCACAATTTTGAAGTATGAAAATAGCAATCAGAATCGTAGCATAGTCAATTTGTGATTACGTATCTTTCATATTTGCTTAGCAGGCATATGTTCAGTGAAAGCTTTTAGACCCTTATTTAGTACCACAAGAGAATCCTATGTACGGACTATTGACTAATCCATTGACTAGTCTATTGTCTAGCAACTTGTTAATATTTACTAGTCTATTGACAAGGCCAATGATTACTAGTCTATTGACAAACCTATTGATCAGTCTATTGACTAGTCCACTCATTGACTAGCTTATGATTCGCACTATTGACTAGACTACTGAAAAATCTTTTGACTAGCCTACTGAGTAACCTCTGGTTCAGATTATTGACTAGCCTATTGACTAGTCTACTGTCCAGTCCTTTGACTAGGATAAGTTCAGAAAATTGACTAGTATAGACGAATTGACTATAGTATAGACTAATAGACTATAGGCAACATTACTTACTAGTCTACTGACTAGTGACTGCTTAGTCTATTGAGTAGTCTACTTACAAGTCCATTGACAAGTCTACTAAACAGATTATTGACTAGACTATTATTTAGTTTATTGGCTTGTGTACTGCTTAGTCTGCTGACTTATCTACGTACAGTCTACTTACTAATCTACTGACAAGTTCACTTACTTGACTAGCCTTCTTATTAGTCTACGGACAACCACATTGACTACTGTATTAACTAGTTCCTTCACTAGTCTAGAGCATGTTTTTTTTCTTAGTCTATTAACTACTTACTTGTCTAGTGTATTAAGTACTGACGAATCTACTGAATAGACTACTTGTCTTGTCTACCATAGACTAGACATACTGAATAGTCTATTGATTAGTTTACTGACTCGTCCATTGACTGGTCTACTGACTTTTCAATCGAATAGTCTATCGACATGTCCATTTACCGGTCTACTGATTAGGCTATTGACAAGTTTTCTAATATATTGACCAGTAACTTCAATTAACTAGTTTAATGACTATTCTTCTGATGAGTCCACTGACTATACTACTGACTAGTCAATTGAGTAGCTTTGTTGACTGCTCAACGGACTAGTCGATAAATTAGCCTATTGACTAGTCTATTGCCTTGTCTACTGACTTTTTAATCGACCTGTATACTAGTCTACTGATTACTAGTCCACAAATAAGTCCGCTGACTAGACTACTGACTGACTAACTGCGTAGTTACTGACTAGTCGATTGGCTAGTCTACGAACTAGACAATTGTCAATTCTGTATACTTGTCCAATAATTTGTCTTCCACTATTATATGGTTCAGACTGTTGGGTGGTCTATGGACTTGTCTATATACTAGTCTTAAGCTTATGGTCGAGCCTGTGAACTATTTAGTATCTTTGCTAGCCTGTTTAAACTTTAGCATCTAGTCTATGACAAGTCTACTAGTATATTGACAAATCAAGTAGTATATTGACTAGTCAATTGAGTAGTTTATTGACTGTTCTACTTACTAGTCCACAGATAAGTCCGCTGATTAGACTTCTGACTGGCCAACTGAGTAGTTTTTTGACTGCTCTACTGACTAGTCGATTGACTAGTCAATTGTCAATTCTGTATACTTGTCTACTAATTTGTATTCCACTATTATATGGTTCAGACTGTTGGGTGGACTATTCTATGGACTAGTCTATTAACTAGCTTATGGTCTAGCCTGAAAACTATTTAATGTACTTGCTAGTCTGCTTAAACTCTAGCATCTAGTCTATGGACTTATGCATTGCCTAGTACTAGTTTATGGTTTAGATAAAATATATAACTTCATATTTGTACATAATTTTCCATCCCTGATATAGGGTATATAATTGATTATTATTTGTTCTTTAAACCAAAATATTTACACGCCTTAAGCACACGACCAAACTAATCTATATAAAATCTATTTTAAAGTTTATTTGATATCATGGGTAATGACTGATTGACTTGACTGAATGTACTATAATCTCAAAACTGATAGAAGAAAGCCATACCTTATGAATGCGATAAATAAATAACTGTTATTATTAGTTTATTTACAAATAGTTTTAATGATTTAATGAGTTCATTTAGCTTAGTTGTACTTTTTACTGTTTAAAAAAATAATATCAATGCTATATCTATCATATCATATTTGGTTCCTATTATATTAAACTTAGAATATTTAAAAACTAATTCTAGAATACATATATAAATTATTTACTTAGTATCTAAGGGTTCCTTCTTTTTGCAGTCTTCGTTTTGTATATCCTTAGACGAAAGATAATCTTCATCGTCCCAAGGCTGTAGATTTGTTGAACCAAAAATAACATAGAAAAGATTACCCATTGCCCATACGGCCGCAGAAATGGCAAACACTATTTGCCACTGAGTGCGATCAGTCTGAAATTTTCAATAAAATTTTTTCAATTCTACACTTCTAAAATTCAAAGACTTACCTTATCGTCAACAATGAGACCCACTACTAGAGGCGTTAAAATGGGCACTATATTGGCCGAAGTATTAACAATACCCATTATAATGCCAGCATGATTGGGTGACAAATCGATAGTGTTCAAAATACTGCCAATAGTAACACCCGCATTGATGCCCACATTGGCCGTCAACAAAACAATAGCCAAGGTTTTTGATCTTGATCCAAAAATCCCACCATTATAAGACCAATGGCTGGTATCCAAGCAGCCATAGAGTTAAATGTTTTTCTTAGCGCATTAAGTGTAAGAATTTGGCGTTTCAGAAGTAAATCGGCCATAATGATATAAACGTAGGACATACACCACATGGCGAGATATGGTAAAGCGGAATATAAGGCATTATTTTTCATATCTATGCCTAAAACGGCATTCATATAGGAAGGTATTTCAGCTAGTAAAGTCGAGAAACCCCATGAATCAGCTGATCTGGCCACTAATAAAGCCCAAAAAGGCCATGAGCTTAAAATGGCCTTCCATGGAACGGGTATAGATTTGGGTGTGACATTCACATCATGTTCTTTTAAAGCATTTTTGGAGTTTTCAATATAACTTCTCTCAGCTTCGGTTATAAATTTTGATTCATTAGGAGAATTTGCGGCAAACAAAAACCATAGAATACACCAAAATACTCCTACACCACAAGACATATAAGAAATACCAGGCCAACCAATAGATGAAGCTGCTATAGTACCACTCAGAAATACTGCTAACAAAGTGCCACAATCAATACCCGTATTAGCCAAAGCACCTAAACGATTACGTTCATCAACCGGACACCAAGAAGCTAAATGGGTGTGTACACATGGAAAGAGTAGACCTTGAAATAGACCCTGCACCACACGTATACCACAATACACCTGCCAGCCACCCCAATCTAAGGCAAGGGGTACGAGAACAGCAACCGCAGATGAGCCCATAGTTGAAACGAACATTATTAGTTTAGCACCAAAACGTTTACAAAGGAAAGCTCCCGGAAATTGTGTAACAAAATATCCCCAAAAGAAACTGGAGAGTATAAAGGATTTTTCCATTTCATTCCAATCATATTCCTGGTAAAACATAAAAGAATTGAGTTACCAGTATGATTCAGTGATTTAAGAGTGGAAATATTTACCGGAAAGTTAGGATTTGTTGTCTCCGCATTTGTCATGGCTACTACTGAAACACCAGCATTGAATTTTACTATATAATTCACCGTTATGCAGAGAAATAGTAGAAACACTTGAACATGCCGCTGACCAAAAAACGGGCCTGAATTTAGAAAAAAATATTAGGGTACAATTTATCATATTCTTCCAATAATATTTCACACTTAATAATATCACTTTCATTACCTTTGTTAATTTCTGCCGTCATATTGTATTTATTTAAAAAATGTTAAAAAACTCAAGTCCCTTTTAACCGATTTACTTTTCAAGAACGTACCACCACTGCCTGAGTGGACGTTTTAACTTGAACTCATTCTACAAACAATAAATTTCTTTTGAAGGAAACTTAGTTGTCAAAAAAAAAATCGTTCTGCATAAAAGTTGATTTTGGTTTAACTGTATATTATCGACGATAACACCCTGTGACGAAAAATAAAGCACTTGAAAAACCAAAATTTTTACAATTAATCTTGACCGGACATGGAAAACTGAAATCTATAAAAAATACTGCTTTTACTAAAAATAACTAACTAACTAACTAACTAACTAACTAACTACTACTAACTAACTAACTAACTAACTAACTAACTAACTAACTACTAACTAACTAACTAACTAACTAACTAACTAACTAACTAACTAACTAACTAACTAACTAACTAACTAACTAACTAACTAACTAACTAACTAACTAACTAACTAACTAACTAACTAACTAACTAACTAACTAACTAACTAACTAACTAACTAACTAACTAACTAACTAACTAACTAACTAACTAACTAACTAACTAACTAACTAACTAACTAACTAACTAACTAACTAACTAACTAACTAACTAACTAACTACTAACTAACTAACTAACTAACTAACTAACTAACTAACTAACTAACTAACTAACTAACTAACTAACTAACTAACTAACTAACTAACTAACTAACTAACTAACTAACTAACTAACTAACTAACTAACTAACTAACTAACTAACTAACTAACTAACTAACTAACTAACTACTACTAACTAACTAACTAACTAACTAACTAACTAACTAACTAACTAACTAACTAACTAACTAACTAACTAACTAACTAACTAACTAACTAACTAACTAACTAACTAACTAACTACTAACTAACTAACTAACTAACTACTAACTACTAACTAACTAACTAACTAACTAACTAACTAACTAACTAACTAACTAACTAACTAACTAACTAACTAACTAACTAACTACTAACTAACTAACTAACTACTACTAACTAACTAACTAACTAACTAACTAACTAACTAACTAACTAACTAACTAACTAACTAACTAACTAACTACTAACTAACTAACTAACTAACTAACTAACTAACTAACTAACTAACTAACTAACTAACTAACTACTACTAACTAACTAACTACTAACTAACTAACTAACTAACTAACTAACTAACTAACTAACTAACTAACTACTAACTAACTAACTAACTAACTAACTAACTAACTAACTAACTAACTAACTAACTAACTAACTAACTAACTAACTAACTAACTAACTAACTAACTAACTAACTAACTAACTAACTACTAACTAACTAACTAACTAACTAACCTAACTAACTAACTAACTAACTAACTAACTAACTAACTAACTAACTAACTAACTAACTAACTAACTAACTAACTAACTAACTAACTAACTAACTAACTAACTAACTAACTAACTAACTAACTAACTAACTAACTAACTAACTAACTAACTAACTAACTAACTAACTAACTAACTAACTAACTAACTAACTAACTAACTAACTAACTAACTAACTAACTAACTAACTAACTAACTAACTAACTAACTAACTAACTAACTACTAACTAACTAACTAACTAACTAACTAACTACTAACTAACTAACTAACTAACTAACTAACTAACTAACTACTAACTAACTAACTAACTAACTAACTAACTAACTAACTAACTAACTAACTAACTAACTAACTAACTAACTAACCGCTTTCTATACCCTATAGGTATTATGCGTTTGTGCTGGTGTTTTTAAGACAAAACATATTGGTCCTACACTCACCCTAAAGTATACCAATCGACTCGGAATATCTTTCTGAGTCGGTTAAGCTATGTCCGTCTGTGTGTCCATGTAAACCTTGGCCGGACGCTACGGGTAGACGTTTTTAATATAGTTTGTTGAAATTTGGAACATGCCCTTTTCTGACGCAAATACAAAGACTATTGAAAATCGTTAAAATTTTCCACTCTTTCAGAAAATTACTTTTTTGGTAACAAATTGTTAAAATATTTCGGAATTAAGTAAAAATGCTTTATTATTAGAAAAATTATTCACATTTTTGCCCAACTATAAATTGTTTGATTTGATTTGTTTTTCTTTGCTTTTCGAAGAATGTTCTACGTAGTTTTTATGTTTTTCCGGCATATTTACAGTATGTGGTCCATTCATGTTTCTTTGTTATTTCTTACTAAAGATAGTAAGACTTTGAGCAAATTTTGCACAAACTAACTATTAAAAAATGTAAAAACTACTGACATGATCTAAGTTAAAACTGAACTAAAATACCAATAACAAAATTTCTACTGAAACGATCACTTAATCAATTCTACTAAAAGTATTCATGGATTAAGTAATCTACAAAATTGATTGTGATTATAACACTTAATTTATTATCAAAATTGTGAAGGTTGTACTTACTGCCAACATTTTTTCCCCCATTTGATTTGATCAAAGTTTAATGGCACCAACATTTGCAAGTGTATTTAAAAGTGTGATTTCTTTTATAACTTAAGCCTGTTACCTTGGCTAGAAAAAAAAGAAGACAATAGCCTTTATAGACATATGCATGTATATAATTTCTTTATAACGTAAAATATTATAAATTTTATTATTAAATTTGTAACACATGGAGTTGTAAAAAATCTCATAAAATATACAGTGACAATCAAAATCAATGCAACGACCTTATAATCGCACTGGAACTATATATATAAACCCCAAAAAATAAAACATTGCTTAAACCGGAAAAATCTCATATTTAATAATATTAATTCTCAATACGCAAAATTATCATTCACTACGTCAGCTAGATTATAAATCAAATACTTTATAATATAATCTTTAAATATCGAAACAAAACAAAAAAAATATATATCTTTATCATCGAAAAATATTCTACTCGACGAGTGACTCCGCAAAATAAACAAAAACATAAACAAAATACAAATCAAATGCTTTCAAACTACTACTACCGTTATTAATCTAATCGCAAAGATATATCGACAACCAACAACAAACTGAAAAGTTATACTCTGGGAATTTTACTTTTTATTATTTAAACACGACGTCAACTGACGTCGGCATTCTTAGACAATAACTTGTGATAGTGACACTTTAAATAAAAATTAAATAATATTTTGACATAATTACTTCAGACATTTGTACATATTAATGCATACTCCCGAACTTAAGACCTAAATACAGTAGATACTTCCTTTTGAGTGGTTGACTACTTTTAAGATTATTATTAATTATTTGTTAGATTAGTTATGTTATTTTATTGTATTTACGTAAAAATTTCTACGATAAGTGTGGGAATTTTACGGAATTTCTTTAACATCATTTTTGTTTATTTTAGATTAAATTCAACTGACACTTTTAAAATGTTGAATAAAATAAGGTTGAATGAAAATTAGTGTTAATTTATTAGTTATATTTGAAAAATTTGTTTATATTATATAAAATTTATAAAAAAAATTGAAAATGTGCCAAGGTTGTTAAATCAATCGACAAAAGAGAAGTCCACACTATAGAGTAGAAGATCGTTATATAATCACAATAAGTAGAGCTTAAATAGACTAAAGTCTCGACTAAAAGGTGGACAATACAATAGCCCATAGACTCTCTTGTCAGTAGACTGCAGCTTCAACTATGTAGTAAACTGTAGTCTTGACGGAAGAGTAGTCTATAGTATCAACTAAAGAGTGGACAATAGTCTTGACTGTGGAGTAGACAATTGATTATGGAATCGACAATAAAAAGAATCAACTATAGAGTAGACTGTAGTCGGCTATAGTGTAGACTATAGACTCGACTATAGAGTAGACTATAGTCTCTACTATAGAGTAGACTACCGTCTCTACAATAGAGCATACTATAGTCTCTACTATATAGTAGACTCTAGAGTAGTATAAAGTCTCGATTATAGAGTAGACTATAGTAGACCATAGTCTCGACTATTAAGTAGTCTATAAGTATTCTCGACTATTGAATAAACTATAGTCTCGACTATAAATAAGATTATAGTCTCGAATATAGAGTAGACTATAGTCTCGACTGTAGAGTAGACTATAGTCTCGATTATAGAGTAGACTATAGTCTCGAATATAGAGTAGACTATAGTCTCGATTATAGAGTAGACTATATTCTCGACTATAGAGTAGACTATAGTCTCGATTATAGAGTAGACTATAGTCTCTATTATAGAGTAGACTATAGTCTCGACTATAGAGTAGACTATAGTCTCGACTATAGAGTAGAATATAGTCTCGACTATAGAGTAGAATATAGTCTCGACTATAGAGTAGACTATAGTCTCGACTACAGAGTAAATTATAGTCTCGACTATATAGTAGGCGATAGTCTTAACTATAGAGTAGACTATGGTCTCGACTATATAGTAGACTATAGACTCGCTATTAAGTAGCCTATAAGCATTCTCGACTATTGAATAGACTATATTCTCGACAAATGAATAACTATAGAGTAGAATAAAGACTCGACTATAGAGTAGCCTATAGTATCAACTATAGAGTAGACTATAGTCGACTATAGTGTAGACTATAGACTCGACTATAGTGTAGAATATAGTGTAGACTATAGTGTAGACTATAGTATAGACTATAGTGTAGACTATAGTCTAGACTAAAGTCTCGACTATAGAGTAGACTTAAGCCTCGACTATAGAGCATACTATAGTCTCTACTATATAGTAGACTATAGTATAGACTATAGAGTAGTATATAGTCTCTATTATAGAGTAGACTATAGTCTCGACTATAGAGTAGACTACAGTCTCGACTATATACTCTATAGTCTACTATATAGTAGACTATAGAGTAGTATATTGTCTCGATTAAAGAGCATACTATAGTCTCTACTATATAGTAGACTATAGTATAGACTATAGAGTAGTATATAGTCTCTATTATAGAGTAGACTATAGTCTCGACTATAGAGTAGACTACAGTTTCGATTATAGAGTATACTATAGTCTCGACTATTAAGTAGCCTATAAGTATTCTCGACTATTGAATAAACTATAGTCTCGACTATAAATAAGATTATAGTTTCGAATGTAGAGTAGACTATAGTCTCGAATATAGTGTAGACTACAGTCTCGACTTTAGAGTAACCTATAGTATCGACTATAGAGTAGACAATAGTCTCGAGTATAGAGTAGACTATAGTCTCGATTATAGAGTATACTATAGTCTCGACTATAGAGTAGACTATAGTCTCGACTATAAATAAGATTATAGTTTCGAATATAGAGTAACCTATAGTATCGACTATAGAGTAGACAATAGTCTCGACTATAGAGTAGGCTATAGTCTCGATTATAGAGTATACTATAGTCTCGATTATAGAGTAGACTATAGTCTCGACTATAAATTAGATTATAGTCTCGAATATGGATTAGACTATAGTCTCGAATATAGTGTAGACTACAGTCTCGACTATAGAGTAGACTATAGATTCAAATATAGAGTATACTTTAGACTCGACTATAGATAGTCTACTCTAGTCTTGACTATGGAGTAGCCTATAGAATCGACTATAGAGTAGACTATAGTTGCGACTATAGAGTAGACTATAGTCCCGAATATAGAGTTGACTATAATCTCGACTACAGAGTTGACTATAGTCTCGACTATAGAGTTGACTATAGTCTCGACTATAGAGTTGACTATAGTCTCGACTATATAGTAGACTATAGTAGTGACTATGAAGTAGACTATAAGTATTCTCGACTATTGAATAAACTGTAGTCTCGAGTATAAATTAGATTATAGTCTCGAATATAGACTAGACTATAGTGTAGACTATAGTGTAGACTACAGTCTCGACTTTATAGTAGTCTATAGACTTGACTATATATAGTCTGCCATAGAGTAGAGTCTACTATGACTAAAGAGTATATTATTGACTCATCTATAGAGTAGGCTATAGTCCCGTCTATATGCTATTATCAACTATAGAGTTGACTATAGTCTCAACAATGGAGTAGGCTATAGTTGTGACTATGTAATGGACTATATTCTCGACTATAAAGTTCGATTTTATAGTCTCGACTATACAAACATAACCACAGATATTTACGTACTACTTCCAACAATATAGTAAATTTAAGTTTAAACTCGATTTATTATTATTATTTTTATTTCATAAACTAATTCTAAAAGCCTAAAAATTACATCCGACTTTTTTAAAACAGACAATAGAAATACATTATTAATAACTTATTAATATTATAATAAGATAAAATTCTTTTTTAAATAGCATTTCAGTCTATTTAAATATCACATGTCGTAATAAAACTTAAATAACTAAAAAGGAAAACAAATATTAAAAAACTACTTAAATTACTTCTTACAATCTACCGAAGATTTCTTTCAGTAATCTTCATTGTGAAGCTTCTTTCGATCAAAGGAAGTTTTCATCATTCCAAGTGTGTAGGTCAGCAAAACCAAATATAAAGTAGAAATTATTTCTTACAATCTATCGAATATTTCTTTCTACAATCTTCATTATGAACCTCCTTTGATAAAAGGAAATTTTCATCATCCCAAGGCTGTAGGTCAGTAGAACCAAATATCACATAGACAAGATTACCCAAGCCAAAAGCAACAGCAGATATGATAAACACAATTTGCCATTCTGTGCGATCGGTCTGAAAAGTTAGAATATTATAAGAATATAAAATGATTAAAAATAACAACAATATACAAACCTCATCTTGTACAATGAGACCAACTACTAGGGGCGTGATGATGGGTATAACATTTGCTATGGTATTAGCAATACCCATTAGAATACCGGCATGATTGGGTGATAAATCTATAGTATTAAGAATACTACCAATAGTATTGCCAGCATTAATACCCACATTTGTGGTCATTAGAACAATGGCCCAAGTTTTTTGATCTTCTTCGACGAAACCCAAAAGTATAAGTCCAATAGCTGGTACAAACATTGCTAAGGAATTAAAGGTTTTCCTTAAAGTATTAAGTGTCATAATGTTGTTTTGCAGGAAAATATCCGATAATATTAGGTAGATATAGGACATGCACCACATGGCAAAATAGGGTAAAGCCGAAAATAAAGCATTATTTTTCATATCCATGCCTAAAACGCCATTCATATAGGAGGGAATTTGAGCTTGTAAGGTAAAGAAACCCCAAGCTTGTCCCGATCTCACTATTAGTAAAGCATAAAATGGTGTTGATGTTAATATAGCATGCCAAGGTACGGGTATGGATTTTGGTGTTAAACTAACATCATGTTCTTTTAAAGCCTTTTTAGAATCCTCTATATAATTTCGTTCCACTTCAGATATAAACTTAGATTCATTGGGACTATTGGCAGCAAATATCAGCCATAATATACACCAAACAAAACCCAAAGCAAAAGATATATAAGAAATACCGGGCCAACCCAAAGCAGAAGCAGCAATAATACCACTCAGAAACATGGCCAATACAGTTCCACACTCGATGCCGGTATTGGCTAAAGCACCCAAACGATTACGTTCATTAACCGGACACCATACCGCCAAATAGGCATGAAGACAGGGAAAAAGTAGGCCTTGAAATAGACCCTGTGCTACACGTATGCCACAATAAACCTGCCAACCACCCCAGCCTACGGTAAAGGGTATAAGTAGTGCTAATACCGATGATCCAAATGTTGAAATGAACATTATCATTTTAGCACCAAAACGGCGGCAAAAATAACCACCAGGAAATTGTGTAACAATATAACCCCAAAAGAAACTGGAAAGTATATACGATTTTTGCATTTCGGTCCAATTGTATTCCTAAAATGGAAAAATAATCAAAACTATATGCTTAATAACAATTTATGGTACTCTAACTTACCGGAAAGTTGGGATTTGTGGTTTCGGCATTAGTCATGGCAACCACCGCTACTCCAGCATTCAGTTTGCCATTATAGTTTACC
The DNA here is from genome assembly GCF_015586225.1 of Lucilia sericata. Taxonomy (NCBI): domain Eukaryota; kingdom Metazoa; phylum Arthropoda; class Insecta; order Diptera; family Calliphoridae; genus Lucilia; species Lucilia sericata. The sequence goes on along the minus strand of NW_023995703.1, from coordinate 12,314 downwards.
GTTATAGCCAAAAACAGTAAAAGCATTTGCAAATGTCTTTGGCCCAACATGGGTCCTGAATATAAACAAAATATGGAGTTAACATAATGTTACAAATATCACTTATTTATACATTACTTTTTTCTATTTTCGCCGTCATAGTTGTTAATTTAAAAAAAAAAAATCCCTTTTAACCGTTATATTTTTCTTTTACAAATATCGTACTACTTCCATTCAGTTGAACGTTTCGAATCGAACTCATTTTATAAATGTTTTCATTGAAATTAAGAAAACTTTAAACGTTAAAGAATCAGTTCAATGTTGTCTTGATATATCACGAAAAAAAACAACAAAATATTTCGAATAGATTTCAAAGACAACATAGAAGAATTAATCGTTGATAATTAATAACAATGAAAAGAAGAATTTTTATCATTTTCAATAAGTAAGTACTTAAAAAATTTATAAGTAGTGATAGCAAAGATTGTTTTACTCAGTTCTGATATATATTAAATAAAAAATTGATTTCCCAAAAAAAGTGAAACGTAACATGAATTTAGAGCCGTGATCGGGAAAAGTGATTAAGTGCAATAGTTTGAAAAGAATCAAAGTCAAACTGATTTATCTAAAGACAGTCTTTTATGAGTGTTAGTATTAGTTATGCTACGTTAAGCTCTAGATATATAAATTAAACAATTTTGATTTGTTTACTATTTTAAAATTTCTAGAATTTTAAGAAATCATTTACAAAACTTTAGTATTAAGTAAAGTTTGTTTTTGGCACTTAGGTTATTTTCGCTGTTATTAGCTCGATAGTTGTCGTCTGCCTGAAATTTTGTTATTCTTTGATAAGTTAAGTGAACGATTTTGCTTAACTATTTCTGAATAGAAATATTAAAGGAGAATCTAAAGGGTGTTTCAAAATTTACACATAAAGTACATATCATCATAACAACTTACAAACCTTATATATTCGCCAGACTATTGCAATTCATCGCACTATTAGAAGTAGACATACAAAAGTTGTCAGTCTATTGAAAGTTCAATAGTGTCCAAAGAGAAGATCGGAAGCTATTTCACCTAGACCCCAAACAAACATAAATACATATGTTGATTATGAACCAATTGTGATAAAATTTTGTACAATATATTTTAAAGACTCAAAAATTATTCTCTAAAGTAGGTCAAATATCGAGGTATATTTCACCCTCATATAAGGTTTCCTCCAAAGATTTAATTCACAGAAATTTCTTTAACAAATTTCATGAGATTTGGGCTAATGCTGAACCCTCTAACAACATATTCTTGCCAATAAACATATTAAACTAAATTATATACATATGCACATATGCGCAAATTTCGTATCAAGTGACCCAACTTTTAAAATCGATGTCTTCCGATTTGCACCTTGGCTTATACGCCAGACACAAATTTTCAGCTCTTTTGGTCAAGTACTACCGGAGTTAGAGGTGGCATTTACGTTTATATAAATTCTATTTGTGTCCAATTTCATCGTGGTACTAGTGTTTATTAGTGAATAGTAGACATTAAAATAATTTCCTGAAGGGGACTTTGTATGGTCAAGTACTACCGGAGTTAGAGGTGGCATTTACGTTTATATAAATTCTATTTGTGTCCAATTTCATCGTGATACTAGTGTTTATTAGTGAATAGTAGACATTAAAGTAATTTTCTGAAGGGGACTTTGTATAGGGGTTAGGGTCAAATGAGGCCCAATCGCTACAAAAATTGGAAGTGTTATTTATGCTTATATATGGTCAAAAGACCTATTCGGGAATTCCGGTTGTATGGGGGCTATTTCAAACATTTTCAATAGCGTTTGTCCTTGGACCAAAAGAGGCATTCATGCCAAATTTCATCAAATTATCTTAAAAATTGCGACCTGTAGAGAGCGCACAAAGATTACATGGACACATAGACAGACAGACGGAGAAAGTGATTCTGAGTCGATTTGGCTGCAAACTCACCTTTCTGGTAAAATCCCATGCTGAATCCAAAAATGGACTCAGTTTGGACCTGGGACCAATATTTCATCAAAATTCCCGAAATTTGTTTATTATTATAAGCAATTTGTGGTATTATATTGGGGTCTTGAGGCCTAGTGCTGCAAAAATTTGACGTTCAAGATTAGTACTAGAGCTGAATTCGAAAATGAACTCATAGTGGAACTGAGACCAATATTTCATCAAAATTTCAGAACAAAATTTCAGAACGATTTTATATTATCTCATAATTTTCAGAAGTGTTTTTGCCTTGCCTATAGTAAATTATTTGCTAGTCAAGGCAAGAACAGAACCATAAAAGAACTATAACTGAACTAGAACTGAAGAGAATTGATCTAAAACTGAAGTGGAATTGTCTCAGATCTTGAACTGAATAAAAGACAAAAAAATTTTGTTTATTTTTGTATCTTTAGTTCAGATTGTTGTTATTATCTATTGGTATTATGTTTAAAAAGCCTGGCGATGATCCCACCATGATGATAGATCAAGAACCAAGAACTCAAAATGGTAAGAAAGAATGAAATTTTTCTTAAAAAACTAATTTTATAACATTTTACCTTTTCTCTTATATAGGCATTTCCGTGACCAATGCCTAATACAAACCACATACTAGCGGATGCAATGGCTGGGGCAGTGTGGTCCCTAGTGTTTCCAATGGATCCACTGTAGAATCTGTAACACGATCACCTTTTAGATCTTTTTAAAAAAACCTTGAACAAGACCAGAAAATGGTCATAATAGGTTAGGATAGATCCCACTAAATGCAGAGCATTTTTTTAGCGTTATAGATAACTAACTTTGGAGTCGATTCGTGATAACGTAATGGTTCCACTTGTCATTTCAATTAATGATTCGATACAAAAATGATTTTCTTTACTAACCCTCATGAAAATTGTCTTTCAAGACCTCGGCTTCAATTCGTATTTTACGGAATTTTCCTACTTTTGTTACACTTAACCATTTTGAAATTGATTCTTGGGTAGATCGCAAATGACTTTGTGCAAGAATCTTCTTGATCTTTAAACTTTTTTGACATGCATGTACTATCTTTGTCTTTCGTGACAACATCATCACCTCTTAACAGCACAAAATATCTCTAGTACCTTGAAACTAATAGAACTTATTCACCATAAGCTTCGGTGAGTAATCGATGGGGCCAAGGGTCGAATATGGTCCGATATACAATATTTCATAGTTCGAATTGTGTAAATTTTATAATAGTAGATGGGTAACTATAACACTTACGAACGTTTAAGCGTAATTTCACCATATATAAAAAATTCACCAAAAAATAATGGATCTCGCCAACTATAAAACCTATTACTTAACAAAAAAAAAAAATAATAATTTACCAAAAAAGTATGATTTCTCTAATAATTGTAAATGTAATTTCTTTTAACATTCAGTCTATTATCACATATTTTAAAATATTATACTAAATACTTAAAAACTAATCTATCCATCCGTTTATCCACCAGTTTTCCAGTCCAATATAATCTGTGTATAAAAAATTTCCAAAAACTGTCCGGTAGACGAGTACATCAATAAATAATAAATACAGCAATTAATTCTTAGTATCTTTAGATTGTTTTTCACTTGTTTTCACTTTTTGTATATCACCCGATAAAAGGAAATTTTCATCATCCCAAGGTTGTAATTGCATAGAACCAAAGACTATATAGAAAAGATTGCCCACAAAGAAAACTACAGCGGAAATGGCAAATACAATTTGCCATTCGGTACGATCAGTCTGAAAATAACATAAAAAGTTAATATTAAGAAAAAAAATTATATCACAAAAATACAAACCTCATCTTGTACAATCAGACCCACTAGTAGAGGTGTTAAAATGGGTATAACATTGGCCGATGTATTAACTATACCCATTAAAATACCCGCATGATTGGGTGAGAGATCAATAGTGTTGAGAGCACTACCAATGGTATTGCCAGCATTAATACCCACATTGGCGGTCATTAGAACAATGGCCAATGTTTTCTGATCCTCTCCCACAAAACCCAAAAGTATAAGACCGGCAGCTGGTACCCATAGGGCCAAAGAATTTAAAGTTTTTCTTAAGGCAGTCAGAGATAGGATTTTAGATTGCAGTAAAATATCCGATAATATTAGATAGACATATGACATGCACCACATGGCAAAATAGGGTAGGGCTGAAAACAGAGCATTATCCTTCATATTTAAGCCTAAAACACCATTCATATAAGAGGGAATTTCTGCTTGTAGAGTAGAGAAGCCCCATGAGTGGGCTGAGCGTGCCACAAGTAAAGCCCAAAATGGCCATGATGTAAGTATAGCAAGCCAAGGTACGGGTATAGATTTAGGTGCAGCATTAGCATTATGTTCTTTTAAGGCATTTTTGGAATCTTCTATGTAATTTCTTTCCGCTTCGGATATCAACTTCGAGTCATTAGGACTATTGGCGGCAAAATCAACCATAATATACACCACACGGCACCCACAGCAAATGATATATAAGAAATACCAGGCCAACCCATTGAAGAAGCTGCTATAATACCACTTAAAAACATGGCCATTACTGTACCACATTCAATGCCGGTATTGGCTAAAGCACCCAAACGATTACGTTCATTAACCGGACACCAGGCAGCTAAATAGGCATGAATACAGGGAAATAGTAAGCCCTGAAATAGACCCTGCACAACACGTATGCCACAATAGACCTGCCAACCACCCGAACCTACTGTGAAGGGAATAAGTAGAGCAAATACAGCTGAGCCCAGTGTAGACACGAACATGGTTTTCTTAGCACCAAAACGTCGGCACAAATAACCTCCGGGAAATTGTGTTACAAAGTAGCCCCAAAAGAAACTGGAGAGTATGTATGATTTTTGCATTTCGGTCCAATCGTATTCCTAAAATGAAGATCAAAAGGATATTTAAAGAATTATTTTTTACATTATTGATACTATTGTAAGTAGTAATGTCCGTCTGTATCTGTGTGTTAGTTGAATCAGTATTTCAAAGCCAGCAGAAGCCCTTTAGATCCAACTATTATATCAAAATTTTAAGATTACTAAACTATGAATGTTTATTCTGTCTCTTATGGAAACAGGTCGAATTACATAGAGTGATGAAACACTTAGCCAATTCACAATCGGTGTTGTAAAGTTGTATGTCATATATATGTCTCAAACAGAATTTTTAGATACAAAAACAAACAATTTCTTACAACATATGTATGTAAAACAATAAAACTATACAACAGCATTTGTGAATTGAAAAATTGTTCTATTGTTCTGAAAAACTCACAGTCATATCTTCAAACTTACCGGAAAGTCGGGATTTGTTGATTCAGCATTTGTCATGGCAACCACAGATACGCTGGCATTAAATTTGGCAATATAATTGACAGTTATAGAGAGGAACAGTAAAAGTATTTGTAGATGCCTTTGACCCAAAAGGGGACCTTAAAAAATAATTAAAAGTTAAATGTAAACAGAATCGTGTTTTATTAGATATGGATTTCAGATATAAAGTCATTTTGTAGGGTATATATATATATCTGTCATGTCGTAGCCGGCTCACTTGGGTCCATTAATAAGTCCCGTTGTCATACAGATTTGTGATCGCATGAATTTTCCCTATTTCAACTGGTCAAAGTTCCATTCCATTTTGTCTATATTTAAGACCTGACAAAAGCAGAAAGACACCTTCAGAAACAAGTTATGTCGTCTGAAAGTCTAATCTGTGGCCTTTAAAATAAAAGTTTAACCTTTGTCTATTTAAATTGTTTAGCCAGATTTAGCGTTGCTTAATCCCCAATCCCTCTGGAATAAAAATTGTTGGACTGTTTAAACTTTATTTGTGTTATTTCATTAAAAGCAGGACCAAAGCAGAGAAGATATTCTACTGGCCAATGGACGCTTATAACCACTGTGACGTTTCCGATATGGAATTTCGATGTGCGAGAGATAATTTTTGCGGTTCAGAAGTTGTAGTTTTAACACAAAAAACAAGGCCTGTCAAAAAAGTTTCGAAGAACTGAAGACATTATTCAGTCGCACCTTTCGAAATTATTGGGAATCTGCAGGATTTATCCAATAAATTGGTTGCTATACGAATTGAAGTCTTGAAAGAAGATTTTGTTTATATTAAGTTCTTTTAAATCCTATAAAAGAAAGTCAAATTTGAACTGATGCGAAGAATAATAGATCCACTACAAGCCGAATCGAAAACCAAATATCCACGGCGTTGAGACAATATTTAGTATTTGGTTGCACCAATCTATTATGAGCTGCTGAAATATGTCCAGATAATTACAGGGAACCTGTATCGAATACAACTGATTCGAATTTGAAGCGAAGCCACCCATGAAAGAGAAATAATCCTTTTGATACCATATGTATTAATGCGGATCGATCTTAAAAGATGATCTTGCAAGACCGTAATGCAGCTTGAACGCTTTAGAAGAACATGATTTCTGCGCTGAATCATTGCTTTCATTAAAAATTTCTTTATTACGACTACCGCAATCGTAAGAGAATCGACATGAATACCAAATATCCTCAGAACTCAGGAAACAAAAGGGTTCTAGTTATTATAAGCTGATGGTATCTGCTCACGCTATCAATAAGTATATCTACCGAATGCAACCGATTCGTTTGAAGAGAGAATTGTATGCCCATGAAAGCGTAATATTCCATTATTACAATACTTGGGCACACGTTTCAATATTTCAAAATCACTGCTTCACTTTTTATTAATACCGATTTTATTTAAGGTAAAAATATTTTTTTCAACTTTAACACTGAGTATTAACAACTACCTTTTTCTATTTTCGCCGTCATTCCGGATGATTGTCACTTAAACTACTTTAAAGACCCCGTAACCACTTTCGCTCAAGTGGACGCTTCAAATCGAACTCATTGAAAAAATCAATATTCATAATTTGGAAAGCTATGATCGTTGAGGATTTGTTCAGTATTGGGTAAATATAGACATACGTATAAATAAATAAATAAAATAAGAAAAAATATGGTTACTCAACCACGACCTTAGAATACTCTATAGCAGTGACAACCAATATATTTTTTCTCCAAAACGTGGTGTTTTTAATAAAGTTTCTCTAAAGGAGAAAAAACCTGCTGGCAAAGTGGAGAAGCGGTATAAATGCGCTGATCGTGCCACATGTAAAGCCCACAATGGTCTGAAGCAAGTATAGCAAGCCATAGATTAAAGACTAACGCTAACACTATGTCTTTAAGCATTTTTAAAATATTCTTTATAATTAGGATATCAGTTTCGATTCAAACTTTAGAAGGATGTTAAA
>NW_023995703.1:0-2500 GCF_015586225.1 Lucilia sericata | reverse complement strand
ACGACAAAACGAAAACTAACGAACTAAACGAACGAACTAACGAACTAACGAACGAACGAACGAACGAACGAACTAACTAACTAACGAACTAACTAACTAAAAACTAACTAAAACTAACTAACTAACTAACTAACTAACTAACTAACTAACTAACTAATGCTAATCCCTGATCGAAAGAAAAGATTTGTGGCTAAATAGCTGCTACAGTTTCTGAAAAAACGAATTCAGTATTAGAACAAGTAAGTTCTATATTCGGCTATGCCAAATCTTATATACCCTGCACGTACGATTTTTATTGCAACAAAAACAAAAAAATACTAGTTGAAAAACGTAAAAGTACCAGAAAGTCCCCACTTATAAATTTTCGTTCAATCAGGTTGCAGATGCATAAACCAAAAGTAACTGTCATAGAACGAAAATGTACCAAAAATCCTTTCCTACAGATTTCCATTAACTTAGTGCTCTTAATGTTTAATTATATGTTTGTTTCAATATTTATAAAAAATTCAAAAGGTACTCTTTAAAGAAGCAAAAAGTAACAAGAGGTCCCCATTTGTCTCTCATTTAAATGTGGCCTGGAATCCCTTCAAACATACTACTTATATGTTCTCACTTACTTCGGGCTCTCCATGCTTAATTTCATGTTTCTAGATTCAATATTATGGAAAATTCAAAAAGGAGCTTTTGTAGAACGAAAAAGTACCAAAAAGTGCCTTTTATAGAAAATTCAAATAGTACCTTTTGAAGAACGAAAAAGTAAAGATTCTTATTTACTCCGGACTCTACATGCTGAGTTTTATGTTTCTCGGTTCAATATTATAGAAAATTAAAAAATTAGATTTTGAACAACGAAAAAGTTTCAAAAAGTACCCTTTTAGATCTTCTGATTTATTCCGGGCTCTACATACATAATTTCATGTTTCTAGGTTCAAGTACCAAGTACCAAAGTACCTTTTTATAGAAAATTCAAATAGTACCTTTTGAAGAACGAAAAAGTAAAAATTCTTATTTACTCCGGACTCTACATGCTTAGTTATATGTTTCTAGGTTCAATATTATAGAAAATTAAAAAAATACATTTTGAAGAACGAAAAAGTTCCAAAAAGTATCCTTTTAGATGTTCTGATTTAGTCTGGGCTCTACATACATAATTTCATTTTTCTAGGTTCAATATTATAGAAACGTTAAAAAGTACCTTTTGAAGAACGGAAAAGTAGCAAAAAGTACGATTTTATAGAAAATTCCAAAGCATGTCAGATAGAATTATTGAAGACTTAGGTTCCAAAGATATGTGGGGTCTTCAGAAAATTTCAACAGACAGACAGACATTTGAAAACAAACTTAACTGAAGAAGGGGGTTTACGTAGTTGGACAGGCGGACATGGCTAAACTGACTTCGATTCCTATTAGGAGTTACATATTGTATATGTATGTACCTTTTAAGTTCCCAACATTTATTTTTGTTATTATGAACTGAATAACAAACTTATATATACCCTTCACACGGTGGTGAAGGGTATAAAAAAGGTAATACATATTTTCATGGGTTGTTTCGGAATTTTGTTCCTATCTTCGTTATTTCTGTAACGATTTTGCTGATTTTAAGTAGAGCTCTTTTCGGAAGCATTTCTAATAGAATTATTGAATATTCGGATCACGCAGATCTCTCTGGGATCTTCTGAAAACTGATTTCCAAATACATTATTTGTAGAAATTACAAACGAAATAATAAACTTATGCACCCGTATTCTCACGTAACTGAAGGGTATAAAAATCTAATCAAAATATCAAAGGGGAAATTGCAAAAATAAATCAGTTTACTATATTAAATAGCCGATGGTTATAATCTAATCTCACTTAAATTTATTACTACAATCATTAGGTTGGTATTATCTATTTCTGATTTCTTTTTTTCGACTTTTTTTGAAACAAACAACAAAGTCATGAACTAATCCGGCATACATTTCTTTCACAAGCTTAAAAGGTCTCAAACATTAAACGTTTACGTTCGATAACTTTAAAACCATAAAAAATAAACTTTATTACAATATAATTATTATAAACAACAAATTATATACAAATTTCATCTAAAATCTTAAACTACTTCTTAATATTTAAACCTTTTCTTTTAATAGGTGATAATTTGCATGATCCCATGGCTGTATGTTCGTCGAACCGTAGATAAATATAATAGATTTGTTAAACCAAAAATGGCGGCTGAAATGCTAAACACAGTTTGCCATTCGTTCCGATTAGTCTGAAAATTATAATAAAATTTAAATTGAATTTAGTTACATATGTATATTTTAAATCATTGAATTGCATTCACTTACCACATCCTCAACAATGAGACCCACAAACAGGGGCACTACAAAGGACACTATATTGGAAGTGGTATTAATAATACCCATCAAAATACCCACATGGTTGGGAGACAAATCAATAGCATTGAGCGATACTATAGTAGCGCCCGTAAAAATACCTAAACTGCAGATCATCA
>NW_023995702.1:0-90889 GCF_015586225.1 Lucilia sericata | reverse complement strand
GTTCAGAATTCTAGATTTCATCGTGCATCAGTCCTTTAACCGACATTTTCTTCCCTCGAATTTGGGTTTAAACCACAGACACTACGAGGATTTCGATGGAACCTCAACCAAGTGACCAGCCAGGACAAAGTCCTGCGACAACTTGCCACCCGTAGTACCATATTTTGTGGTTTTTTGGTTCGAACCCATGTCAAATCATTAAAGGAAAGCCCGAGGATACAATCGATCATCACCAGTTTATAGTCCCGACAGACTAGAGGTATTGGTTTCCCGGGATTGCAATCACACCAAGATGGGGTCTTTTATCAAGGTAACATGCCCCCGGGGGGACGTGAGAAGGGTAGGTTTGTCATTCCGTTTGTTATTTCCATATTATTTTCCGACCCTATAAAGTATATATATGTATTTTGGGACCTTATAGATAGCGGTCCCAAATATTTCTGTCAGACATACTTTCGAGAAGTTTCCTGTTTAATTAACTAACTAACTAATTTTACATCAATTATGAGTTCGTGTGATGAAGATTTTTCATCCGACGATGATCTCAAAGATCCTCTTTAAAGTAATTTTTTGAAGGGGGCCTTATATGAGGTGTAGGGTTAATTATGGACCGATCCACACAAAACTTGGTAGAGAGGTTTTGGATCATAAGAGACTTAATTACGTCAAATTTCATTGCAATACTAGTATTTTTAAGTCAGTAATGATCGGGGCTATACGAAAAACGTTGACCGATATTGCCCATTTTCAATAACAAACAAACCTTATCTATAGAGAATATTTGTCGAAAATTTTCAATCTTATAGTCTCATTCCGTTCGGACAGACATAGCTAGATCGTCTTAGAATTTATAAAGGACCCAGAGTATATATACGTTTGTGGGTCTAATAACCAATATTTCAATGTGTTACAAACGGAATGACAAAACCAACATTGTTTATTGGTTAAGTTAATTTACTTACATCTTTTTAAACGAAAATGAAGTTTATAAGCTTTTTATTATTACATGAATAGCAAAATGAAAAAGACAGAGTTGTTGCATTGTGCAAAACATGTTATAAATCATTGAAAGGAACGACCAAAAGTAATTCAAATTTTCTGAGTCCATCGAAAGAAATGTAACAGCGAAAAGTATAAAGAATACCAAAAAACTAAGCATAAACAAATAAAAACAAGAAGGAACGAATTTGCAAAAAAGATTTTGTTTTTTATTGCCGATACTATGAGTCCAATATCAATTGTAGAACGGAAATCTTTTCAAAAATTTATTTAAAAATGAAATAGTACCTTCTAGAACATTAGTAACAAAATTGATGGAAAAAGAATTTAGAGAATATATTTCGAAAGGCAAAAGAAGTATTTAGGAAATCAAAATTTATATGTACAACAGCAGTTATATGGAGCGCTGACAAAAGGAGTTTTTTTGGATGCACTGCCCACGTAATAAATGAAAAGTCAATGGAAAAGGAGTCTTTATTTTATCATGCAAGCGTTTTTAAAAGTCCACATAGTTTTTTGATAGAATTGCCCAAATTATAAACACAATAAATACAACATTTGAAATTAAACCTGAACAGGTTGTTGCAACAGTAACAGATAACGCCTCAAATTTTGTAAAAGCCTTTAAAGAATTTGGAATTTTGACGGATGATAATTGTGAATCTTTTCAAAATTTATTTAAAAATGAAATAGTACCTTCTAGAACATTAGTAAACAAAATTGATGGAAAAAGAATTTAGAGAATATATTTCGAAAGCAAAAGAAGTATTTAGGAAATCAAAATTTATATGTACAACAGCAGTTATATGGAGCGCTGACAAAAGGAGTTTTTTGGATGCACTGCCCACGTAATAAATGAAAAGTCAATGGAAAAGGAGTCTTTTATTTTATCATGCAAGCGTTTTAAAAAGTCCACATAGTTTTGATAGAATTGCCCAAATTATAAACACAATAAATACAACATTTGAAATTAAACCTGAACAGGTTGTTGCAACAGTAACAGATAACGCCTCAAATTTTGTAAAAGCCTTTAAAGAATTTGGAATTTTGACGGATGATAATTGTGAAGATATAGAAATTGAAGAAATTAAATTGCCGAAACATATAAGGTGTGCTTCTCACATATTAAAATTTAATTGGAACATCAGATTATATCAATATTTTAAAAAAGACTAATTTATATGACAATCATTCAAAGGAATGTAAATTCAAAAGTGCGATAATTTTAATGTGTATATAAAATAATTATTAATAATTATTTAATATAATTATTATTAAAATTTGAAACTAAATTAAAACAAATATGCGAATTTTTGGCCATATCGCAATTCACCAGCATTGACATACAATATTTGAAAGATTACCATACAATAATGGAACCAATTTCGATGGCAATAGATTTTTACAAGCTGATTATATATTAAAAGGGGTTTTGTTACCAACTTTGGTCACAATAAAACTAAAATATAAGAAAATGTCAATTAATGAATGCAGTATTATAAAACAAAAATATTATTGACGAACTTTTAGCTGCTATTGAACGTCGTTTCATCGATTTCTTTAAATTAAAAGAATCGGCTCACTACGCGGTTCTAGCTTCTGTATGTCACCCAGAAGTGAAACTTAAATGGTTTAATGTTATATCGCAAACAACAGAATCGACAAATATTAAGTTCATGAAATTGTAATTTCTGCCATGAATGCTGTAGAAATTTCAGAAAATATACCCCAGGAGGATTTCGCTAAAAAATTTGTTTTTTTTTGGAACAGGTAAGAATCAAAAAAGAAAGTCGTTCCTACCTCACTTTTATTATAAATATATATATAAGACTACATTAAAAATTCTTATAACTCAAATGTATATTTTTAGATGCTACTAATTCAACAGCAACTCCATCCGAAAATGAATTACTTTCCTATCTTAGTGATGCTGATACGTCGCTTAGAAATTTGAAGAAATTTACTAGAATTTATGAAGTACTAGCTGCGTGTACCCGGCGTAATTCTTCGAAAATTAAAAAGAATATTTTTCTATCTGTAATGACTATACTTTTTTTTAAATAGATGTCAAAATTTAGCTTATAACGATAAAATAGTAATTATATTTTTCCGCATTTTGTTTAATACTTAAAATCAGTTTCAGGACCAAAAAGTCCTTTAAAAATTTACAAATTGATAATGAGCTTAAATTAGGAAATTTTGACTAATTTGTAGACAAATTTAAGAAACTTTTTTCGAGAAATTATACTTAAATCAGCATTTTCAATCACTGGTAGGGAATTAAGGACACTTTCAAATTAGTTGTTTTAATTTTTCCACGTGCAGTAGATTTTAAGAACTGTTCAGTTTAAATTTGGTCACACTTTACTTTAAATTGTAGTGCCCCTGGTGTAAAGAGGCAAAATGCTTCGGGGCATTTTATTAAATACAAAAATACCTACCATTAACCATACAAAATTTCAAAGCGATTTTCTTTCATGCAATTGATGAAACTCTGAAACGATTATGAAAAATTCTGGAAAAAATCATGAAAAATTTGGGCTCATTGCAAGATTTCAAAATTCTTAAAAAAGAACAAAATTACTATCCTAGGAAAATATGAAGATTCCTTGAATTTTGACAGAGAAAACAAATAACTTTTAATTTGACAAACAATTTTGAGTTGTTCATTAAAGAGTAAAACCACCGTTTTTGTCTCATCATTGTTTCTCAAATACATCCATTTATACAAAAGTATGTTTAAAAATATTATTTTTATTCATTAGCTTTTATGCATTCACACTTAAGTTTTGGCTGGATTTAGACACCACTTATTAAATCCGAAGAAATAAATTTTACTTATTAAAATATCCAAATCTTCCTGCAATTAAAAAAATTTCGGAATTTGTTAATGGTAAATGGAAAATGTGTGCTGGGGTTATTCAAAATCATTATTTAATTTGAAAAGCTTGCAATAAATACGGCGCTACATACAGAAAAAGTTGTGCAGAATTTTTGGTGATCTTTTTCTAAAAGTATAAAAAGATATCGAAAGATGAATTCATCCAAATTTTATATGAACAATGCTTTATATGCATCATTTGAGAGGTCTACCTATTTATATAAGATTTGCAAAAGTGCTGTCTTTCGGGGCACTCTAATGAGTAGTCAAATACATATCTTCATGGTTTTTTAGATTTGAGCTGAATTTAAAAAATGGCAACCGAATTTATATCAAGATAATTTTTTCATGGTATATTTAACTGATCACAGATTTTTATTGTTATCTCGATTTAAAAATAAATTTATATTTTATTTTTTTGATATAAAACTCGATTTGTATGGAAAATATTAGTGATTACGCATCTTTATTGTTTTCTCGAATTGAGAGTTATTTAAAGTAAATTTTTAAAGAGTTATATAAATAGAAATTTTAAGGGAGATAAGAATGATTTTCTAGATAGATTTAAGTGTTATATAAAGAACCACAGCCGATTTAAATTCGAATTTTTGTGAAAATGTAATATTTTACCTATTTTAGGATCGTAGAAAACTACATCCGATTCTGATTAAAAATAGTTATTTTCTGATACACAGCTGATTACAGGTTTTGAAATAAAAATAGTTTTCCGGTGGAAAATATAAGTGATGGGAGTCTTATATATGGATCTACAACAATATAAATTTGATAAAAAATTTTCATATGTTATTTTCTCGATCGTAGTAAACTACATCCGATTCTGTTTTCAAATAGTTATTTTTTGAGGATATACAGCCGATTACAGGTTTTGAAATAAGAATAGTTTTCCGGTGGAAAATATAAGTGATGGGAGTATTATATATGGATCTACAACCGATTTTATGCTTTAGATGAAAATCGATTTTTGATAATAAATTAAATTGATTACAGATTTTTATTTTACGTAATCGTAAAGTTAGTTAAACATTATAGAGTTTTCAACTAAAAATAAATTTTTGATTAAAAATTTAACTAAATAATATTTCTCATATAATATAAGAAGTATATATCATGATCTTTAGCATTATAAATGTAACAAAAAGTAGACGGAAAAAATTCATTGCATTTCATTAAGATCACAACATTCCTGAAATTAGTGGTATAGGTGTATTTTTTTGGATTTGATGTATTAAATATTCTCTTCCTCAAACTAACCTAGCCTTCCACGATAGAACTATTATCATGCTAAATTTCATGAAGCATAAAATTCAGATCAAAAAGTTGATTCCAAAAATACACTGTATGTTGCCAAATTTCTTGAAAATCGGTTCATATTTTTTATATTTAGCCTAGAAATTTGGTGTTATAGCTGGTATTCTAAAAGTGAACATAAAAATATGCGTAGCATCCAATCAATATAAGGTCCACTTCCGAAAATTACTTAAACGCACATAATTCATTGACAAAAAGAGTTCTCGCTATAAAAATTGGCATGAGTATATTTTGTGTATATACAAATCATTCTCAAAAAATTTTTGGATCAGTTGATAAATTGTAGTAGCTCCCATATGAGGTCCACTTCCTTAAGTCACTTTAACCCATATATTTCATTAATATATGTATGTATAAGTATATACGGATTAAATCCGACATAGTATGTTTTGTGTATCAATTAATCATTCTGCGACATTTTGTTCCGATTGGCCAATAATTGGTCATATCTTCCATAAAAGGTCCTCAAATTTGTTATTGAGTTGATCAAAATTAGCTGTATAAAGCATTACTAAATGATTCCTAAATGATAGCACCCTCACCAAAATTTAAACTTTCGCAATTTATTAAATACGTATCTAAAGCTATTTAGGTGGGTTTTCATAAAATGTAGCTTATAGGTGGAGGGTATTTAAGATTCGGCATAGCCGAATGTAGCACTCTATCTTGTTTTCATTCGAGTAGTCGATTAAATTTTAAAAATTATTCGATTATTCGAATGAATAAATGTTTTTATTCAAATAATTTAATAAAATATAAATAAATTTTGCCAAACACCTGCTAAATCTTAAGACGGGTAAAAACGTTTTTCGTACATTAATGCGCTTATAAATCAGTAACTTAGTTGAATCTCAACCTATTTTAAATTTCTCAGCGGATTTAAAAGAGGAAGCTGAATCCTTTATAATGATATATACAATGTATAACTAACATGTTTTGCAGAAGTTTTTACAAACTGTTTTATAGAAAAATCGTACTATTTATTAATGTATTAGAAACAGGCCACTATCGGGCCTGTTGTGCACTGCTTTTCATGGAAGAAAAAGGTTTGTTGGTAAAAAAAATAACAGTGTACACTGAATGTATTATCTTTCAATGTTCTGAAACTCAGTTTCCTGGCTGTAATTCCTAAGAATTTCCCAATCAGTGTTCGTGAGAAATCTTCCGCTTGACCAAGACATTCTATCTGGGCTCAGTGTTTCAAAATTTCCGACATATTCTGTCTCTGGTACCTCCGATGAATGTTTATAGCCTTCCAATGTGTTGATGACATGCCCTATAACCGCTTTTGGCTGGTTCACCTAATGTTATGAGCCGTTCAGTTGTATGTGGCGCCTCATATCTTAAATATGTATGTTTCAATTGGTGGAATATCTAGCAACGTTTCTAGAGCCTTGCTCAATGTTGTTCTTATGGCTTCTCTTGTGCCCAAGCAACATATATGTACGCTGAACTCCCTGTTTTAGTTTGATATTAAACTTTTTGTCCAAAGATGTCAACCTGATTATTAAGCATAAGCTAGAATTAGTCTAATTACCCTTCTATAAAACCAATATGTCATATTAGGACTAAGACCCCATTTCATGCCTATAGTTCTCCTACATATCGCCCAGCACCGATGTGGCTTTTTGATCTTATCTTCTATGTGGTGTCTCAATTTTATTTTTCTATTGTCTATCACCGGTATCTTCTTGTCCAGGAAACAGGGTTGGGTATACTTAGAAATTATTGTCTTTCTTGTAAAAAGGCGGATACTTAAAGAACTAAATTGCTTAATGTTTGTCTGTTTCACTTATTGCAAACATTAAAAAAATGAAGAGAATCACTTTAAAACTAGAACCAATTTATTTTTAACATAGAAAACCAAACATTTTTATAAAATAAAAAAATAAAATGTTATTCGTATATTCGAATATTCGATTAATCGACAAAAATTGTTCGAATTATTCTTTATTCTAAATTGGAAATTTTTTATTCGTTCGAAGAAAAACAACATTTTTCCCTCGATTAATCGAATAATTTTTATTCGAATAACAACCCTATTAAATACCCTCCACCATATACAGGTTATATAAATCATAAAATTTTAACAATGGATTTAAATTCACCATCATACATATATCCTTCATTTTCATTACGCCTTAAACTACACCATGTAAAACGGAATTAACACTTAACAGACTGTTACATAATGTACTAAATATAACAAATGTTAAACCATGATAAATGTTGCTGTTCAAGAATCTGAAGTGTTTCTCATCAAATAAATTTTCTTCATTATTGGAAAATAACACTGTAAGTATGTCAAAAAGACACAGAAAAACGCCGAGACACCTAAACTTAATTTTAGGTAGTAGAATCTAGTGGCATACTCCGTTTTGAAAAGTTGGGTCAAAATCGGGAGATATTGCGTTTTAAAGTATGAACAGTTTATAACGAGATTTTTTCTTTTTCACGCATATACATATATGCCACTAGATTTTTTACGACCGAAAATTAAGTTCAAGTGGTTCGACGTTTTTCTGTGTCTTTTTAAAAATTGATATTTTACTTACAGTGTAATTAAATTAAAGGAAGAAAATATATTATAAAGATATTGAATTTTATATGAAATGTATATCAATGTTACTGTTAAAAAGGGATTTTTTTATTAAACGGTTAATTGATAGAAATTATTCGGTTTATTCGTTATTCGAAATTTTCATTTATTCGATTAATCGTTTGAATACCCTAATACATATATGTGCTCTAGAAGATATTTATCACTGTGGGAGAAACTTAAATATTGTAAAAACAAGTTAGAGTGCTATATTCGGCTGTTCCGAATCTTAAATACCCTCCACCATAAACAGGTTATATAAATCATAAAATTTTAACGATGGATATAAATTCACCATAATATATCTTTTATTTTCATTACGCCTTAAACTATACCATGTAAAACGGCACTGACATCTAACAGACTGTTAAATAATGTACTAAATTTTACAAATGTTAAACTATGATAAATGTTTAACATAATTTGAATCTGTGTGTAATTGGAAATAAAGATGTATTACAAAACTTAATTTTCATTACGCCTTAAACTATGCTATACATGTAAAACGGAACAAACACTTAACAGACTGTTACATAATGTACTAAATTTAACAAATGTTAAACTATGAAAAATGTTTAACATAATTTGTATCTGTGTGAAATTGGAAATAAAAATGTATTACAAAGCTTTTTATATAATTTTGTTTGTAAAAACTTGTGATCTGATTTTTACGATATTCAACATTGTTTATCCTAGTACCAAAATCTATATGTAGGACAAAATCATTGATCTGGATTACTTTTTGTATAAAATGAACAAGAAATAGTGAAAAACCCAGCAAAAAATAACTTCCAACGAAGCGAAAAGAAGTAGAATTTACTCTATGGAAGTACTAAAAAAACCGCAGCAAAAAATAACTTCCCCAGAAGCGAAAAGAAGTACTAAAAAAGACCTGCAGAAGTGATGAATTTAACACAGACTTGTCATAGGAGGAATGATCTTTTTATTTGGTTCCAATTTCACTACTTTTGAAGTCATTCTCAAGAGATAATTTTTATGTTATTTTTAGGAAGTTATTTGGAATTGATTAGAAGTTATTATTGAATTGAATATTAGTACAATATAAATTTGATATAAATAATATTAACATTAATAAGAGAAGTAGGGTAGAAGGGGGACCATACGCCACTTTTTTTTTGAGGCGGCCTCAAATTAAAACCACAATACATATTCTTAATTTTTTTCTTGGTTCGGATACTTAGATATGTTGGCTTTAGTTTTATTCCTTTCAATCTTTCCTAAGTCATCCTCATGTACATATTTTTTTAACTTTTCCGCACTGACCAAAAACGGCGATACCGCCCCATCCATGGGGTAAATGCGCCAAGGGGATGGGGCAGATTTGTCATTAGTAAAATAAAAGAAGACATTACAAAAATAAAAACTTATTTTGCTGTTTTATACTTTAATTCATTAAACAAAGTATAATAAACCAGATATTTATTGTTTATTTCACAAAACTTAACAAAAAAATTAAAACAAATTATTACTGATTTTTTCTATATTTTAACCAAATTTTGTTCTACATCACAAGCATTACATATATTTGGCGCATGTGCCCCACGGGCAGTTCTGGAGTTTAGTTTCAATTTTTTTCTGGCTTCAAATTATATTATCGAAAATATTATTGACGTTCTAATACTGACCAATATATTTTTTCTAACACAAAAACTAAAAAAGTTAGCACAAAAAGTTCACACAGTGAAATATTTTCACAGCCCTTTGAAAAACAATTAATCATGTCTGCCTCCCATCATATGTAAAGTTAATGTTTCAAATAACATTAACATAAACGAAAACAAAATTTGATAATGCGATAAAATCGATTACTCAATTTTCAAGTTATTCGCTATTGGCAGATGTGCCCCTATGGCGTATGATCCACCTTCTACCCAAGATACGTTTAACACAAAAGCCCAAAATTAATATTTTTTAACTCATAAAAATGTAAGACAAAACAATATAACTTCAGCATTGAAAAAATATAATTCCACCAAAAAATTTTATTCTTTTGGAAGAACTTCGTTTTATCTTTTTCTGAGTAGAAATTATTTTCCAAATTGAAGAATTGAATCAGATTTCTGATTTGCCCCATGTATGGAAAAAATACTTTAAAGAATTAATTTGATTCTCTAAATTTAAACACTATTTATTCAAACTTACATAGCTAAATCAACACAAAATTTCACAAGGACCCACAATATTCACATGTCAATACCTTGTTGGGTCTGAGATTAATATTTCTCAGTGTTACACTCAGAATAAAAAGCCTGCTCCAGTGATGATGGTGTAGGTTATAATAATTAAATTTTGAAAAGATACAGATGTTTTCCTTTCAGAAATCCAATTTTTTGAAGAGGAATTACGAAAGTACCTATAAATTTGCGACAATTAATTTAGTTTCTTAAAAAATTTAAATATTTTTAATAAAAACAATGACATCCAAGATTCGAACCACCGATGATCAACTTTTCATTCTACTGTTCTACCCACAACACCACTGCCTTACATGGTTTTCTAATAATTAATGTTTTTGATATAAAAATACTCTTTTCTGTATGTACAAAAAAAAAAAGCAGTTGCTGAATACCTTTGGTCAACACTGATCTTGCTGAATTGCATAAAAAATTAAACAGTTACGTTTTCTCAATGTGCGCATTTAACGCGCGTTAGCAGTGAAAATCGTAATTTTATGTAAAAAACTCCAGTTAACAAACAAAAACAAGACTAATTAATGGTGCAGTGGTGAGGACATAGAACCGGCAACTCCCTTTTAGACCTATCTTATGGTTGGTATCTAAAATGATGGTCCAAATAGTTGATCCTTGCATATAAAGCCATATATCTTTAAAAATTCATTAGTTTATCTACAGTAGTTTTTGTAAAAAATACAAAAAACCAGTTGAAAAAGCAAGATTTTTTAGAGGTTGTCTGAAATTTTTACTCATACCTCTGATCCTATTGGACCGATTTTGCTTATTTCGTAAGTTTCCATTGCTTTGTTTTAACGTGAGCGTGTTTTACACAGACAGACAGGCGTACATAGCTAAATCGACTCAGAATTTCATGAGGATCAAGAATACACATATATACTTTGTTGGGTCTCAGATGAATATAATATATGATAAAATAGTTATCGCAAATTTCATATTTCAGAAAATACACTGATAATTAAAAAAAAAAAAATTAATTTTTTTGTTTGCTCAAATTCTGCAAATAAAAAAAAATTCTAAAAAATTTTCCTAAAATTAGAGATGATTTTTTCGGTTTGAAAAATATAGGCAGTTGAAGCAGGTTTCTCGTATATTTTTTATATCGAATCAAAGTACAATATTAATATTTGTGCATTTGAAAACGTAATTTTAATTATGTGTCATTATTATGCATGAATTCATAGTGAATGTGTTTAAATTGCTAAAAATGTTGCTATTACAGTGGACGTCTAATAGTACGTATACTCTTTACTACGAATATCCAATAATACGAATGGCAAAATTGTTGCATTGTCTACTCTATAGTACGAATAAAGTCACAATTTTTCTGTTCGATAGTACGAATAACGCATTTTTTATGGGAATTTTGGTTTTATTTACGTATGAATGAAGTTTTTATTATGTTTTTATTATACCCTCCACCACCATCAGTGGTGATAGAGGGTATATATAACTTTGTCATTCCGTGTGTAAAACCAAGAAATATTCATCTGAGACCCAACAAAGTATATATATTCTGGATCCTTATCAAATTCTGAGTCGATTTAGCTATGTTCGTCTGTCCGTCTGTCTGTGTAAAACACGCTCACGATAAAACGAAGCAATAGCGTTTAACCAAATTCACCCAAAATGTTCTTCATTTTCCTAAGTTATTTGGTATTGCAAATGGTCAAAATCGGTTCACACCGGGAAAAGTTATGAATCAAAATTTAAAACAACCTCGGAAAAAATAAGCATTTTTTACACATTCTGATGTAATTTTCTCGAAAACTATGCAAGATAATTCCATGGAAATCACCATACATTCGTTTCTGCACAAGATCTTGATCCCTGCTGAAAATTGCCAGCATAGGTCCACAATTTCATATACCTCCCATACAAAAGTACATATTCCCGGAAAATGGGTTTTTTTAATAACTTCCGCCACAATGTCGATATCTTCACAAAATTTCACAAATTAAAATCTTATGTCAATAGAATTCTTTCAGAGGAAAAATTTTATGGATCGGTCCATAATTGGACATAGCTCCCATACAAGGTCCCCTCCCGAAAATCACTTAAACGAACATAACTCATTACTAAATTAAGATATCCATATAAAATTTGGTATAAGTATTGCTCATATGCATAGAAATATTACTGTGAAAGTTTTTTGCGATCGGTCCATAATTGGTCATAGCTCCCATACAAGGTCCCCTCCCGAAAATCACTTAAACGCGCATAACTCATTACTAAATAAAGATATCCATATAGAATTTGGTATAAGTATTGTCCATATGCACAGAAATATTACTGTGAAATTTTTTTTCCGATCGGTCCATAATTGGTCATAGCTCCCATACAAGGACCCCTCCCGAAAATCACTTAAACGCGCATAACTCATAACTAAATTAAGATATCCACATAAAAATTGGTACAAGTATTGCCCATATGCATAGAAATATTACTGTGAAAGTTTTTTCCGATCGGTTCATAATTGGTCATAGCTCCCATACAAGGTCCCCTCCCGAAAATCACTTAAACGCGCATAACTCATTACTAAATTAAGATATCCATATAAAATTTGGTATAAGTATTGTCCATTGCATAGAAATATTACCGTGAAATTTTTTTCCGATTGGTCCATAATTGGTCATAGCTCCCATACAATGTCCCCTCCCGAAAATCACTTAAACGCGCTTAACTCATAACTTAATTAAGATATCCATATAAAATTTGGTACAAGTATTACCCATATGAATAGAAATATTACTGTGAAATTGTTTTCCGATCGGTCCATAATTGGTCATAGCTCCCATACAAGGTCCCCTTCCGAAAATCACTTAAACGCGCATAACTCATTACTAAATTAAGATATCCATATAAAATTTAGTATAAGTATTGCTCATATGCATAGAAATATTACTGAAAATTTTTTTCCGATCGGTCCATAAATGGTCATAGCTCCCCTTCTGAAAATCACTTAAACGCGCATAACTCATTACTAAATTAAGATATCAATATAAAATTTGGCACAAGTATTACTCATATGCACAGAAATATTACTGTGAACATTTTTTTCGATCGGTCCATAATTGGTCATAGCTCCCATACAAGGTCCCCTCCCGAAAATCACTTAAACGCGCATAACTCATTACTTAATTAAGATACCCATATGGTACAAATATTACTCATATGCACAGAAATATTACAGATAAATTTTTTTCCGATCGGTCCATAACTGGTCATAGCTCCCATACAAGGTCCCCTCCTGAAAATCACTTAAACGCACATAACTCATTACTAAATTAAGATATCCATATAAAGTTTGGCAGAAATATTGCTCATATACAGAGAAATATTACTGTGAAATTGTTTTCCTATCGATCCATAATTGATCATAGCTCCCATACAAGGTCCCTTTCAGAAAAACACTTAAAGGCACATAACTCATTACCAAATAATGATATAAATAAATACTATTTTTGTTCATAAATACTATTTCGTAATGTTATTTCAAAAATTTTTCACGATCGGTCTATATTTGGTCATATTTCTCATACTAGGTCCTGCCCCTAAAAGCGCTTTAACCGTATTTAACTATTTGCATTATCAATTTGTGTAGAACAAAATTATATACAGTAGCGAGCACAAAAATTGCAACGCGGGGTCATATGATCTTTGATTTTGTCTGATTCGAAACAACGGTAATCAATCCATCTCTTCTTTTTGCTGTTTATTCTCTTAACTCAGAGCTTCCAAATAAGCGACATTTTATTTCAATTTCTATTACGCAAAGTGAAATATTTTATATTTGCTGGAAAAAGTGAACTTTTTTCGCGAGCACAAAAAATGCAATGCAATGAAATAACAGTAAATTTATGATTTTTATTGCGTTTTGAATGAAAGTTTCTTGAAGAAATTAAACAATACGAATATTATAATAGTAGTAATTATTATCTAATCAAAAAATAACTATTATTAAAGCTCTATAGGATAAGAATTCATGCTTCAAATTGGTTTGTTTTTTGAGTGAAAAATTTGACGTAAATCGATCTGTATTACGATTTCACCTGAGAGAAAGCGTGGAAAGGTAACAGATAGTGGTCATTTTTGGAAAACTACCACTTTTAGAGACCGTCACATGATTAAATTGTTCAAAATCGCCTCACGAAAGATGTCAGTGGACGTTGCTGGTTTCACAAAGGAGCATATGGGTGACTCTATTGGAGTTCAAATTGCCCGCAGAAGGTTTAACAAAGTGTAATTTGCTTGGAAAATGATTCACAAAGAAATCCCAGATTAGTAGAGTCAATAAAAAGTACCGCTTTGAGTTTGAGAAATGTGTCAGGTGGTACTGTAAATGCTTGACATATAATCAGTGATTTCATTGCGAAAATCTCGCTTCTTGAACCACTCAAAAATGGATTTTTCGACATATGTGACTATTAGACGAATATATTGTCTTTGTCTAGGCCATCTAGTAAAAAAATTTATGGTATCGGAGCCAAATAAATTTTATTTGCTCACGTCGTCACATAAGACCTTAACCCGCTGTTCACTTGACCAATGCTGATACGTTTCGCAAAATAACGGGGCTTGTTTTTCTTGACTCTACTGATGAATGGTTCCTTAGTAAAATGTTTTCCAAGCAAATTACACTTTATTAAAACGTCCGCGAGCAATGTGAACTCCAATAGAGTCACCCATATGCTCCTTTGTGAAACTAGCAACGTCCACTATCTTCTTTCGTGAGCCGATTTTAAACAATTTAATCACCTGACGGTCTTTAAAAGTGGAAGTTTTCCATAGACAACCACTATCTGTTCCCTTTCCATGCTTTTTCTGAAGTGAAATCGTGATTCATATCGATTTACGCCAAATTTTTCACTCAAAAGAACGAACCAATTTCAAGCATGGATTCTTATTCTCTAGAGCTTTAATAATAGTTCTTTTTGATTAGATAATAATTACTACTATTATAATATTCGTATTGTTTAATTTCTTCAAGAAACTTTCATTCAAAACGCAATAAAAATCATAAATTTACTGTTATTTTATTGCGTTGCATTTTTTGTGCTCGCGAAAAAAGTTCACTTTTTTCAGCAAATATAAAATATTTCACTTTGCGTAATAGAAATTGAAACAAAATTTCGCTTGTTTGGAAGCCCAGAGTTAAGAGAATAAACAGCAAAAAGAAGAGATGGATTGATTACCGTTATTTCGAAACAGACGAAATCGAAGATCATATTGTCACGCGTTGCATATTTTGTGCTCGCTACTGTATGTATGTATTTTGAAAATCCTTAAATCTTTCACACACATGCAAATACTAGATATCGCTAAAGCATATCTTATGGCGCTATAAAAATTTAAAAGAAAGTGGCATTTCTAATGTTCAATAAATCTTGTAGTAGATTTACGCCCTTATTCACAAACAACATTTTTATTTTATAAAAGGTTTATAAAACAAAATTTCTATACAAAGTCCAATTTATAAACCGTTTATAAAATAAAAATTTTGTTTGTGAATAAGGGGGTTAAGCTGTTTAAATCTTGGGATTTTTATATTTATAACATGAGAAAACTTATTTCTACAAATATTTTATTAATTAGAAATGTATTAATACAAAAGTTGCTGGTGGAGGGTATTTAAGATTCGGCTCAGCCGAATATAGCACTCTAACTTGTTTTATTATTTCGGTATCATTCACCTTAAGCTCAGTAATTTTGAAGTTTTTTTGTATTTATTACAAGTGTTTTGTATTTTTAAAAATACTATACACACAATTTACTGCATGTATATTTACAAATCAACAATTATTTAGTGTTATTAATTTATTTTATTGGAATTTTGATGACCCAAGAGAAGAAATTAAATTGGATGATAACGCCAATGAGGAAAGTATTTTATTAGTTCCCGACAATAACTCTGCTGAGAACAATATTGAAGCCTCAAAAGCGCTGTTATTGAAAAAGCCGTAAGAATCATTTTACAATGTAATAAACATCGATGTTAAATGATGGGTTTTTAATAAGTAAAATGATATTTATATACATATGTATGTATGAACTGTTAATTTTGAAAGTAGTGTGACTCCACATTCCAAACAATGGGTTTAAGGATAACTATTCTAATTTTTAATAGAAAATTATAAATTAGAGAATTGTGGTATATTCCATTCAAGTTTCTAATAAAAGTTTTATGTAATCTGAACATTTTAATACATTTTGGAACACATATGTAAATTGCAAATTGTTTTTGGCACACATCTTTTTAAAAACATTAAAATTTAAAACCTTCTACATATATCTCATTTCAACCATTGGACTCACGATACTTTCAAAATTAACAATTCATATACGTAAATATGTCCCTTTTATGCCTGTTTATGTACAAGAAATTTATTTAAAATAATACACATTTATTATATTTTGTTCCGTTATGTAATTTTTCATGAAAAATAAAACAAAAATAAATAAAATCCAATATTTTATGTGTATTATTTGAATTTAAACATACAAAATGTGTTGTTCAATAATACGAATTTTTCGGTATAACGAAAGGGCCTGACACTATATAATTCGTACTAGTGGACGTCCACTGTATATGAATTTATTTTTTGAGGTTATGAAATCTGTATTTAGGTCGTAAAATTGTATAATATTTTAAATTATTTTAATGTGCGATTTTAGCATAATGCAAAATGAAAGCTTTTATTTGACACTAATATTTACGCAATTTATTTGGCGCTATAGTTGTCTGAAAGCAAAATGTTTTTCAGATAAACGCTGCTAGGACCGCTATAAATGAAGAAATTTAATTTTTCTTTCGCAATATATTTTACTGAAAAAAAAATTACAAAAATTTTGGATCGCGTCTTTATTAAAAATTACAAAGAAAAAGAAATTTAAATTTTGCAAAAAATTTAAAATGATAATAAAAAGTACGCATTTGCAAACTTTTTAATGAGCATTTGATTTTGACAACTTTATTAGTAAATAACTATGAATGTCACATTTTTAAAAAATGTACGGATATTTTTGTCAAATTTGTAAAGGTCCTGCTCTGTCCTTAGATCTCTGACATCAACAAGATATAAATTGCGTGAAATTACTACACCTATTAAATACCGTTACTTAAATTTAATTTGATTAATGCGCGCACATGGACTATTCAAAAAACTAACAAAAATAAAAAAACGAAAAATGTTGGTTTCATTTGTTTACAACCGTAATGAAATTATTATAAGGATTTTTAAATGTCCAAAGTCTTGTGACTCTTGTTTATAAAGGATGGCTCTGTAAGTTATGAACTAAGAGTACAGTTTTGAAATTTATGAAAAAACTCTGGTAAATTTCAAAGCATTTTTTTAATTTTTAAATGTTCATAAAGTTGAGAGATAATAAGCTAGTGGTCTGAAATTATGGATATACATGTGTTTTGGTACATTATACCGAAATGTATCAAAACATTTACTTATTTTAAAAGATTAACGCAAATACGAGGCCTTTTAATTCAGTTTCATCGATTCTTAAAAATATTTGATTTTGCTCATATATAAACTCCGGTCCTCCACCATCAGTTGATTGACTGTATGTAGAAAATAGTGTCTAGTTTTGAAATGTATGTAAATCCTTTAATAAAATAGTAAGAACTCATGGATGTACCTTTCTTTACGTGTTTACATAATTATATATAAATCTTTTTGGAATTCCTCCAAAGCAAGTTAAATAAATACGATTTGTTGACAACAAAGTGCGTTGGCCATTACACTCTTCGATGCGTCCGGACAATTTGAGAATGTTGCTATGGATTTTCCTGGTTTTATTGATTTAACAATTTGTCAACATTTAAAAAGCGTGATTTCATTGTCTATTTAACTGAATATGTATATGGAATCACAAAAGTGCTATAGTAAAACATGAGTAAACTGGATGACTTACTCGCTAAGAAAAAAACTGTTGTGCCTGTTTTAGATTTGAGCAGAAATGTTGTACAATCTAGTGAGGAGCTTAAACGTCTTATGGAAAAGGTTCCTGAATACAAGATGAGACCCATCAAAGTTAAAGCAGAAGATATCAAGACTAAAGATAAGGATTTTTCGTTTAA
Source organism: Lucilia sericata (assembly GCF_015586225.1). Classification (NCBI taxonomy): domain Eukaryota; kingdom Metazoa; phylum Arthropoda; class Insecta; order Diptera; family Calliphoridae; genus Lucilia; species Lucilia sericata. Next base: position 72,776 of record NW_023995702.1, on the reverse strand, counting down.
ATTGAGCAAGAAAGAGGCGAAAAAACTTTTAAAATCGAACGGTGAACGAGATCCAATGTATGTATATGCAGATCCAGTTCCAATAGAAATGAAAGAAGTTGTATTATATGACCTCTGCGTTGTTCCAATTGATTGGAAAATGCTAACTACATTAAGGCCAAAATCAAAAATTGAAGAGGAATATTTTTCACGCATGGTTGAAATGGGTAAATTACAATTGAAGACAGAACAACGAGACAGGAGAGAATTTATGCTCAATAACGGTGTAAAAAAGTTAAAAAACAAATCTGGAATTGTGGAAACTCGTCTTCAGACTTGTACTGACTGTGGCGAAGAATTATGTTCTGGTATGATAATTAAAAATAATATTGTTTTCATTTTTAAATTATCCACAATAATTTAAAATTATGTATTTGCAGGGAAAACTTGCACTGAATTTAGTTACGATTTATTTGTAAGAGTAGAGCCAAAATATCCTAAACCCAAGCCTGCTGCAAATGTGATCAATAAAGGAAAACTTAATGGACATAAACGTATAATAAATGGCCCACGAAACAAGTCAAAGAAAAATCCTAAATAAATTAAATTCAAACAAGTCCTTATAAATTATAGTCGGATATATTGAATAAATCACATTATTTATTGGTGAATAACTGATTAACTGAAATGATATTTATGTACATGGAACTAGGGTCAGGTTTTAGCGATTTAAAAAAAAATTAGGTCGCTCATACTTTCGTGTGTGGCTTCAAAGTTAAGATAAAGATTTCCTTAACAGCCGTCTTGCGGCCGGTCGCAATAACTTTCTACTCTATGGTATGTCCAACAACGGCTTCGCTTAATAAATATTTCTTAAATAGCCGGACTACGGCGGGACGCAAGGTAAAAAAAATTTCCTAAAGAGCCGGCCTAAGGCCGTACGCTCTTGATACAGGGAGAGTGTATTCTTAGCGAAGCCGGTGTCCATTATACCCCAGAGGATAAAATACTTGCGACCGGCCGAAGGCCGGCTATCATAAATTTGTTATTTCGTGTAATAAAAGTAATAAAATGAAATAACTCCCCAAAAATATTTTTAGGGATTTATTTAATTTTCGAATTTTCAGGAATTATTTCATAATGAAATAACTCCCCATTTTAAATGTGAAACAATGCCCCAAAAAGCGAATTAAATTCCCAAATTTCGTTCTGAACAAAGGGACATTGTATGGGAGCTATGACCAATTATGGACCGATTGGAAACAAATTTCACAGTAAAATTTCTGCATATAAGAACAATACTTGTACCAAATTTTATATGGATATCTTAATTAAGTAATGAGTTATGCGCGTTTAAGTGATTTTCGGGAGGGGACCTTGTATGGGAGCTATGAACAAAAAATAAATTTTTCGTCGAAAATTTGAATTCTTTTTGTTCATCAAAGAATTGCTTTTTATAGAGATGGGAAAAGAGTAAATACTCATTTGGTAAATACCCGGTAAAATGGGAAAATTGATAAATACCCGGGTATTTTGCAAAAATGTGGGTATAAACTAAAATTTTGTTTTGCAAACTAATTTTGCATCCAAAAATCATTTATATTCATAACCAGGACAAGGATTTATATGCAAATGCATGTTTGTAGTCAGTAACTCAAAATAACTTTTAAGTAGTTTTCTTTTCGAATCAAGGAATTTGCAACAAAATGGGATCGATTTGTTGTTGCATATTTTGTTATAATTGCATAAATTGCATATTTTGCTTTAAAATGCATATATTTTGTAAATTTTTAAAATTTTTATAGCATATTTAGCATATTTTTTAATTTTTCGAACACAAATTATGTTTTTTTTGTATATTTCAAATTCAAAAAAAAAAGTAATAATAATAAATTTAAAAAATTGTAAACAGTTAAGAAATATCTATCTAAATTTCTTTGGGCAATTTTTCCAGGACCAATAGGTGAAAAGTTACACTCATTTGAAAAAAAGCCTGTATGACCAAAATGTCCAACTTTGATCCCCTCTAACTCTGGCATTACTTGAACGATAAAATTCTTGACTTATGTGTCTGGCCTACTATCCAATAGCACTGGTGCAAATTTCATCCAAATCGATTTTTTGAGTTGGGTTAGAATTCATTGTTTCCAAGCTTTGATCGTGATTCTGTTAAATTGGTATTAGAGTACATTAAGCAGTACCTCTGTCATCATAAACTTATATATTTGTTGTCAAAAACTTATGTTCTAAATATCTATAAAAATTTACTTAAAAACGATAAAAGAAAAATTAATGTTAATAAATAAATTTCCACATTATTAGTACATATTTTTCATTTTTTAGTGAATGAAAATCCTTGCCTTGTTCATAACAAATTTCAAAAATTGCAAATATGAGTACTATAACAAATTGTATGTCGCCTATACCTCGAAAAACATAACAAAATATTTTTTTCGTTTTTATACAAACGATATATAATAACAGCATTTGTTTTTGAAGACAAGCTATTTTTTTGCCTGGAAACTCTTATTTGAAAGGCCTTTGAAAACCCATTTATATGATATTCATATTATTACATATATACAAAACTTAGTATCGGAGATAACCCATTAACAAAATGTTCTTTATTTGTTCGCCATATTTCAGCATTTTTTAGATAGATTTTGTTAATTTTAATAAAAAACATTCCCAAAGATATGAGCGTTAGATTTGTCAAAGGTTTGGGTCCGTAGGACACCAAATTTTCCATTTAAAATGATATTTATAAATCAGAGATGGAGGTAGTGCACTAATTTTTAACTATCACTAATTATTAGTGGTAGTTCAAAATTATTAACTACTTTTATTTACGATTAGTGATGAATTGAAAAATATAAGCCTCAATTAATAATAGTGATAGTGATATTTAAAATTTTTAACTAAAAATATTTTAAAAATAGTTAAAATATTTGTTTTTACAGCCTAGTGAAATAATTTTTTCTACACTAAATTATTAGTTCAAAAAATATTCCTGCACTATTTTTTTTCAACAGAGAAATGTTTCACTCATTTGAAAGTTTAAGTTAATAGGACAGTCTAGAAATGGTTTAAGTCAACCAAAAACTCATTGGACGAATATTATTAATAAGTAAAACGTTCATTATTTACAAAGGTTCCAAGCTATTGCCTAAAAAAAAATCCAGTAACCACATCATTTTGGCAACTGGCAACGCAGATGACGTGGCAATCGAGGTACAAAATTAACCAATTAATTAAAATAAAATTTTGGAATTTAGGTGTTTCAACCATTTCTTTTTAAAGCATGAGATGTTGTTGGGGTAACTGCATATGTAGGGTCTATCATAGTGCCATCGCTAACAAAATCTGTATTTTCCATTTTAATAGATGTATCTTTTAAAAAATTGAATCATTTATTGTCTTACAAATTTTTTCATTTTTATAAAAAAACAAGTAAGAAAGTATAGTCGGGCGAGGCCGACCATATGATACCCTACACCAGTTATGAATATTAAATGTGATTTATTTTTCATAATAAAGCATTTATCTTCAATATTCCCTTGTTCCGATACATTTAAGCAATTTATGGATGAAAAACTAATTTTCTAAAAGAGGCTTTATATGGGGGCTAGGGGCAAATATGGACCAAGCCCGATAAAATTTTGTGAATATATTTATATTTACATAATATTTTATTGTGCTGAATTTCATCGCGATATTTGTGTTTATAAGTTAATTTGGGACATTCAAGTAATTTTCTGAAGGGGACTTTGTATGGGAGCTAGGGTCAAATGGGGCCCGATCTTTATGAAATTTGGCAGGGTCATCAAGACTTCTATAAAACTTAGTTGTGCCGTATATTATCGATATATCTGTATATTTAACATAATTATGAGCTCAGAAGCCCTTTTCGGGGGGTTCTGTTCTATGGGGGCTAGGTGAAATAATGGACCGATTTTAACCATTTTCAATAGGCTTCGTCCTTGGGTCAAATAAAATGTGCATGCCAAATTTCATCCAATTATCTTGAAAATTGCGACCTGTAGCTTGCGCACAAGGTTTACATGGACAGCCAGCCAGCCAGCCAGCCAGCCAGACGGACGGACATAGCTTATTGGTATACTTTAAGGTGGGTCTAGGACGAATATTTTTGTATGTTACAAACATCAGCACAAATCCAATATACCCTCCCCACTAAAGTGGTGTAGGGTATAAATAGTGCAAAGAAAATTATTGAAGCCTTTTATTAGTGACTGTTCACATTTTTAGCTATTTGAGTGTAGTGGTTTTTTCTACACTATCACTCAATTGAGTTATAGTTAAAAAAATAAAATTATCACTAAAAAATATTAGTGCTAAAAAAATAACTTCACTACCAATAAGCTCCAGAAAATTAGTGAAAAATATATTTTTTGAAATAATGTTTAGTCCTAGTTAAATATTGATTTAACTAATACTTTAGTGCACTAACCCCATCTCTGTTATAAATACCACAAAGAGGTATTAAAAATGGTATTTACCCGGTATATACCCACAATTTTCCCAACTACTGGGTAAATACCGGGTAGAATCCCGTCTACACAAATTGCAATAAAGATTGTAGAATCTTGTACACATTGAAACTATTCATTTATCGGTTTGTGAACCTACTAATTATATACAGAATTGCCAACACATTCTAACTAATATATTCGGTGAGTGTCATTGCTAACACATATTTGAATAGTACTGTATAAACATAAGAAATATTTTCGATGTTTTTACTCATGTCCCCAATCTTAAGTTAGAAGTCCGTTAAAAATCCCCATTTTATATTGTCCATGAAAAAAGAATTCTCGGTTATTACGAACAATTTTTCAAGTCTCTATATTTTGGTAACCATTTCCATAGCAAAAACATCTCTTATACGAATCATTGGATATCACAAACTGAGGAACTGAAAACCCTCAATTTCATACAATTTTTATACCCTTCACCTTCGTAAGAAGGGTATTAATGTCAAAGTGCTTTACGTGAACACATACCGTGTTGGTCTATTTCCCGGTGGTCCTTTTCAACCACTGGGTGAGCTTTTGTGACGACTGACCACCGCCCCATTGTGCTTTTTACACAAAGGTGGCAATTTACGTATATGAGCTATTTAATCTCTTACCATTGCTGCCCCGTTGCTTAACTTCCAGATGCAAATACATCACTTCCGTGTACAACCATGCAAATGGGATGGCGTCTGTAGAGGCGTAACCGGTGGACTGAAGCCGAGACCTTATTCTTAATCACAGTGACACAACATACGACAGACTCACTCTAGGTATACGGGCGGATGAGCTCCGTGACTCAAACCCAAAATCGGACATGATTTTTATTAATTTAAAATTAAATAAAAAACAAGTAAGAGTCCTATATTCGGCTGTGCTGCATCTTATATACCCTTCACCATGATGTGTTGTAGAATAGAATAGCCAGTACAAAAATTATTACAAAAAATCAAAAAATACCAGTTGTAAAACGAGAAAGTATGAGAAAGTCCCCTTTTATAGATTTTCGATCAATCAGGGTGTTGCATAACTATATAAAAATCAAAGATAAAAATCATGGAACAAACACGTTCTCACTATAAATACAAAATTTCATGATTCTTGGTTCAATATTATATAAAATTATAGATTATTATTATAGAAAAAGTACCTTTTGTAGAACGAAAAAGTACCAAAAGGTCCCCTTTTATAAGTTTTCACCTAACCCGGGCTCTACATGCTTAATTTCACGATTCTAGGTTCAATATTATAGAAAATTCAAAAGGTACCTTTTGTAGAAAGAAAAAGTACCCAAAAAGTCCCCTTTTATGTGGTCTCATTTAATCCAGGCTCTACATATTTAATTTCATGTTTCTAGGTTCAATATTATAGAACATTCAAAAAGTACCTTTTGTACAACGAAAAAGTACCAAAAAATCCACTTTTATAGGTTCTCACCTAATCAAGGCCCTGTATGCTAAATTTCATGTTTCTATGTTCAATATTATAGAAAATTAAAAAAGTACCGTTTGTAGAACGAAAAACAAAAAAGTCCCCTTTTAGAGGTTCTTACATGATCCAGGCCCTACATTCCTAATTTCACGTTTCTAGGGTCAATATCACAGGAAATTCAAAACGTACCTTTTGAAGAACGATAAAGTACCAAAAAGCCCCCTTTATAGGTTATCACTTACTCCGGACCCTGCATACTTAATTTTATGTTTCAAGGTTCAATATTATAGAAAATTCAAACAGTACTTTTTGAAGATCGAGAAAGTACCAAAAAATCAGTTTTTATAGGTTCTCATCTAATCTAGGCCCTACACACTTAATTTCATGTTTCTAGGTTCAATATTGTAGAAAAGTCAAAAAGTACAAAAAAAAAAAATCCCCTTTTATAGGTTATCACTTACTCCGGGCCCTACATTTTTTATTTTATATCTATATGATCAATATTATAGAAAATTCAAAAGTACCTTTTGAAGAACGAAGAAATACAAAAAATCCCCTTTTATAGGTTTTCACTAATCTCGGCCCCTTAATGCTTAATATCATGTTTTCAGGTTCAATATTGTAGAAAATTCAAAAAGTACCAAAAAGTTCATGTTACTAAATTCAATATTATAGAAAAAGTACCAAAAATCCCCCTTTATAGGTTTTCACTAATTTCGGACCCTTAATGCTTAATATCATGTTTTTAGGTTCAATATTATAAAAAATTCAAGAACGAAAAAGTACCAAAAGGTCCCCGGATTAGGTTGTCACCTAATCCTGGCCCTACATGCTAAATTTCACGTTTCTACGTTCAATATTATAGAAAATTCAAGTACCTTTTGTAGAACAAAAAGTACCAAAAAAATCCCCTTTTATGTGTTCGAACCTAATTCGGGCTCTATATATTTAATTTCATGTTCCTAGGTTCAATATTATAGAAAATTCATACTTAGCTTTGTTTTTATAAACAAGTACAATTAAAAATTTTACCGTATGATTATGTGTTTTGTTGTTGTAGTTTACCCTTTCTGTCTGAGCATGAATAAAAAATCTCAATTTTTTATGAAATTTTCAGAAGATGTCTCGGATTTTTGCTCATATCTCCGGTATTTATGGACCGATTTTGCTGATTTTAAAGAGCGATCTTCGAAAGCATGTCAGAGTTATTGAAGATTTGGATCTCGGCGATATCTGGGGTCCTCTCACAGACGGACAGACGGACATAGCTTAAGCAACTCCTTTACCTATAAGGATCCAGAATATATATACTTTATGGGGTCGGAAAATTATATTATAGAAATGACAAACTTATATATACCCTTCTCACGAAGGTCAATTTAAATGAATTTTTTGAGATTTTAATTATACTTGTTACAAAATTCTTTTATAGCCCAAAAGTGTATTTTGGACGGATTTTTATTATCTCGAGGAATGTACGGGCTCTACTTTTTTCCAAATAAAATGTTTTCCCTGACCCTAACGCTTTTATTTTCAAATTATTTTCATTATCATACCTTCTAATAATGTCATCGACGCAGTCAGTTGCCCACGAAGTCGTTTACCCACGATTTTACTTATATTTGATACAGATTTAATATTTCCACCTATTCCAATTATAAGATGCCTTATTTCTATAGTTCTTAGAACGCCGCTGCAGCTATATTTACATATATAGTAGGGTGATCGACTCGATTTTTAAACCGGTTTTAAAACCGGTTTTTTCTGCTTTACCAGTGTCGGTTTTTTCTTAATGTTGATTTTTCGAATATCGAATAACCCGGTTTTTTCACTTTTTAAAAACCGGTTTCGAATACTTTTATTTCCTTTGTATTCAAAGATTATTTAAATGAAATTTTTAAGTAAATAATAATACAGCTAAATTTTAAAAATATTTGAGTCGAGGAACTAGCGTATATTTTTCTAAAGCTCCTTTGGTTAAACTTTTTTGATTTTCCTAATTAATTAAAAAAATGTATTTGTAAAATTGATAACTGTTTGATAAAATTTTATCAATCTTAAGATTATATTCCAATTACAATAATTAATTTACGGCTGAAATTTTGGAATGCCTATGCAAATTTCATAAACAGGGCTTTTAAAATAAGCTAGGATTACATAGTACCTTATGTTTAATAGAAGTGTCCCACTTTTTTCCTAATTTTTATACCCACCATCAAAAAAGATGGGGGTATATTGATTTTGTCATTCCGTTTGTAACACATCGAAATATTGGTCATAGACCCATAAAAGTATATATATTCCGGGTCCTTATTAAATTCTAAGACGATCTAGCCATGTCCGTCCGTCTGTCTGTTGAAATCACGATAGGGACCACACGAGAGGAGCTAGACAGTTGAAATTTTGCATAAATATTCTCTATTGTTAAGGTTTGTTTGGTATTGAAAATGGGCAATATCGGTCCACTTTTTCGGATAGCCCCCATACAAGTGGACCTCCAAAAAACAGCTTTAACGGGCATAACTGTTTTATAAGTAGGAGTATAGCGATGAAATTCGACATAAAGAAGTTTAATGTGAGCCAAAATCTTTCTACAAAATTTTTTGAGGATCGGCCTATAAATGACCCTACCTCCCATATAAGGTCCCCTTATGAAAATTACTTTAACACTCATTACTGGTCCCAAAATGTAAGTATAGCAATGAAATTCGGTATAAGTATGTTTCTTACGAACCAAAATCTCTCTACCAATTTTTTTAGGATCGGCCCATAAATGACCCTACACCCTATATAAGGTCCCCTTTAGAAAATGACTTTAACACTCATTACTAGCCTAAAAATTCGAGTATAGTGATGAAATTCAGCATAAGTAAGTTTCTTACGAACCAAAACCTTTTAACCAATTTTTTTAGGATCGGCCCATAAATGACCCTACCCCCCATATAAGGTCCCCTCCTGAAAATGACTTAAGCACTCATTACTGGCCCTAAAATGCAAGTATAGCGATGAAATTCGACATAAATAAGTTTCATGTGAGCCAAAATTTTTCTACCAAATTTTTTCAGGATCGGTCCATAATTGACCCTACCCCCTATATAAGGTCCCTTTTAGAAAATTACTTTAACACTCATTACTGGTCCAAAAATGCGAATATAGCGATGAAATTCGGTATAAGTAAGTTTCTTACGAATAAATAAATGACCCTATCCCCCATATAAGGTCCCCTTCTGAAAATGACTTTAACGATCATTACTGGCTAAAAAATATGAATATAGCAATAAAATTTTACACAATTAAGTTCCTCGCGAGCCAAAATCTTTTTAATAACTTTTATGTGGATAGGTCCATAATTGGCCCTACTCTCCCTATTGGGTCCACTTCAGGAAATAGCTTAAACGCTCATTACTGTCTTCAAAATACGAGTAAAGCGATGAAATGCTACACACGTAAGTTTCTTACGAGCCAAAACCTCTGTACCAATTTTTTTGGATCGGCCCATAAATGACCCTTCCCCCATATAAGGTCCCCCTCTGCAAATAACTACAATGATCATTACTGGCTTAAAAATATGAATGTGACGAAAATTGACGCACATAAGTTTAATGCGTGCCAAAATCTCTCCACCAAATTTAGCGAGGATCGGTCCATAATTTAATTTTCAGAAAATTACTTAAACGATCATTACTGGCTTAAAAATATGAGTTATGAAATACGGTTATGAAATTCGCTCCGAATTTCATGCGGAATGTGTTGGTAATACACAAAAGGTTCCCTTCAGGAAAGAGTTAATAACTACGAGTGTTCCTTATTTAAAATACGAATATAGCGCTGAAATTTTGCATAAACAAGTCCTATACATAATCTATGTACAAAATTTTATGAGTATCGGTTCATAATTGACGCTCACGGTTTAAGAATTGAAATAAAATATTTGTTTTTTTTTTTTTAATTGACTTAAGCCATATTCCAAATATCACCCTGATGTTTATAGGGGAGCATTCCTTTTACGGCATACGGTTTGATGGTGGGTATATGAGATTCGGCACAGCCGAATATAACACTCTTACTTGTTTTATATTAATGAAATAATGTAAATCAGATGACTAGATCTATAGTTATAATCTCTTAAACTGTTAAAATCATTTCGGGCCATGTTTTATTAATCAAATTTAAACATAAACATTAAGTTTTTCAAATTAAAATATATTTTTTTATTTATAATGAAAAACCGGTTAACCGGTTTTTTCTGAATTTGAAAAAAATCAACCGGTTTTTCTTAAATGTCAACTATTCGAACTATTCGAAAACCGGTTTTTGGAAAATGTCGAATAATCGATCACCCTAATATATAGACACCATGAAATACACAATATAGTAGAACTGAATTTTAATATTAACGATGCAAAATCATAGAACATAAATTGTTTGTCCGATTTTGCGTTTGACTTTAAAATGTTTGTGTTTCTTCTTTAATGTAGAATACTTCTATAAAGAAAAGGAAGCTTCTGCAAATTTGTATCAGAATAATAAGCTAGTAAGTGGTAAAAATCATGTAATTTTTAAAATACTTTTTTATTTATTTTAAAATCAATAAAAATCATGTCCGGTTTTGGGTTTGAGTCACTATATAAGTTTGTCATTCCGTTTGAAATTTCTATAATGGAATTTTCCGACCCAATAAAGTACATATATATATATTTTGGATAATTATAGACAGCGGAGTCGATTTAGTCATGTCCGTCTGTCGTGTGTATGTTGAAATCAGTTTTTAGAAGACCCCAGATATCTGCGAAATCCGAATGTTTATTTATTCTATCAGAGATACGGTCGAATAGAACGCTATTTAAAATCGGCAAATTCGGTCCATAATCCAGGAAGATATGAGCAAAAATATGAAACTAACTTTTATCAAAAATTGAGATTTTTCGTTCATGCACAGACAGAAATAATAAACAACAGAAATAATAAACACATAACCATACGATAAATTTTGTTATTGTTCTACTTGCTTGTTTCTAAAAACAAAGCAAAAAATGAACAACAATTATGAATGAAGCAGTGTTTTGTTATTGGCTAGAAACATGATATTAAATATGTAGAGCCCAGATTAAGAACCTATAAAAGGGGCCTTTTTGGTACTTTTTCGTTCTTCAAAAGGTACTTTTTGAATATTCTATAATAATGATCCGAGAAACATGAAATTAAGCATGTAGAGGCCGGATTAAGTGAGAACACATAAAAGGACAATTTTTGGTACTTTTTCGTTCTAAAAAAGGTACTTTTTGAATTTCCTATAATATTGAACCTAGAAACATGAAATTAACTATGAAGAGCCCGGATTAAGTGAGAACACATAAAAAGGAGACTTTTTGGTACTCTTTCGTTCAACAAAAGGCACTTTTTGAATTTTCTATAATATTAAACCTAGAAACATGAAATTAAGTATGTATTGAGTGAGAACCCAAAATAGGGGAATTTTTGGTAGCTTTTCGTTCTCCAAAAGGTACGTTTTGAATTGTCTATAATATTGAACCTAGAAACATGAAATTAGGAATGTAGGGCCCGAAGTAAGTGATAACTTATAAAGGGGGACTTTTTGGTAATTTTTCGTTCTTCAAAAGGTACTTTTTTAATTTTCTATAATATTAACCCTAGAAACATGAAATTAAGTATGAAGAGCCCGGATTAAGTAAGAACACTCAAAAAGGGACTTTTTGGTACTTTTTCGTTTTACAAAAGGTACTTTTTGAATTTTCTATAATATTGAACCTAGAAACATGAAATTAAGCATGTAGAGCCCGGATTAAGTGAGAACTATTTTATAAGCATTCTTATAATTCACTATCTCCTATCTTGCCTCAATGAATAACTTGCATTATTAACTGCAAGTAAATGAATAACTTGCATTAAGTCAAGGTTAATTTAAAACTAGGCGACATTTATAAAAAACTTAGGGGAGAATGATTAGAAATTCTAAGAACTCAAATAATATTAAGGAAAATAGGTTACATATGTTTTTTATATATAGTATTTTGTACGGTTTGTTCCAGCAATCAGATTGCGAAGTTGGGAAACTGTCATTTAACCAATTTGAGGGAAATTGTTGGTTGCATCTAATGATGGGTATGAAATATAAATTTTTGTCACAAATATATAGGAAACGCACATAATTTTAACTGCCAGGAACAGTTAAAATTTTTTCAGGAGTGGAGTACTCCAGCATTGTGAACTTAAATTAAATGTTAATATGTATGTATGTAGAAGATAATAAATCGAAAGAAGAAAAGTAATAAGTCGAAGAAGAAATTCTAGTTTTGCTTTTCAAAAAGTTAAAATACTTTTGAAAACGATTTGTATTAATACAGGTCAGTTACATATTTTGATTGGAATGGTTTCAATTCCGTATTATTCCGATCGATTTTGCTTTAGCTTCTCCAAATTCCGAGTTATTATTTAAAATTGATTCTGTTTAGCTTATCGAAACCAGAATCGTATTTTAGTAAAAATTTAAAGTGGTTTCTTTCCGAAAGAATTTTTCTTAGAGCTCTCTCCGAGTACCTACATCCTTCTCTTTCGCCCCTATGTTTTTGCCAATGGCATGCTGTACACTTGACGCATTGTCCGCCACGGAGGCCAAGGTACCTACCTCCACCCACGATTGCAGGATGACGACGACACGTGATTTGCGAGTAGATCAACACTTGCCGCCGGTACTGAGTTATTTAGGCCCTGCACCGTAACTTTTATCTTTTTATTTTCCAATTTTGTTTTTTACAGTTTTTTGGTACTCTCGGAATATAATATTCCCAGGTGGTGGACAATCTGCGCTCCCTCAGCTTAAGTTACTCTAAAGCTGGGAGACGACAGGTGGTTCATCACCACCCCCTATCCGCCACCCGGAGAAGCGTACTTAAATTTAGTACGTTCTGTAACAGTCTGTTAAATGTTAGTTCTGTTTTTAATGGCATATTGTAAGGCGTAATGAAAGTAAGTGTAAAATGTTAAGTTAAATTTAAATATTTTTTAATTTTTCGAACACAAATTATGTTTTTTTTATATATTTCAAATTCAAAAAAAAAAAAAAAGTAATAATAATAAATTTAAATTTAAAATTGTAAACAGTTAAGAAATATCTATCTAAATTTCTTTGGGCAATTTTTCCAGGACCAATAGGTGAAAAGTTACACTCATTTGAAAAAAGCCTGTATGACCAAAATGTCCAACTTTGATCCCCTCTAACTCTGGCATTACTTGAACGATAAAATTCTTGACTTATGTGTCTGGCCTACTATCCAATAGCACTGGTGCAAATTTCATCCAAATCGATTTTTTGAGTTGGGTTAGAATTCATTGTTTCCAAGCTTTGATCGTGATTCTGTTAAATTGGTATTAGAGTACATTAAGCAGTACCTCTGTCATCATAAACTTATATATTTGTTGTCAAAAACTTATGTTCTAAATATCTATAAAAATTTACTTAAAAACGATAAAAGAAAAATTAATGTTAATAAATAAATTTCCACATTATTAGTGCATATTTTTCATTTTTTAGTGAATGAAAATCCTTGCCTTGTTCATAACAAATTTCAAAAATTGCAAATATGAGTACTATAACAAATTGTATGTCGCCTATACCTCGAAAAACATAACAAAATATTTTTTTCGTTTTTATACAAACGATATATAATAACAGCATTTGTTTTTGAAGACAAGCTATTTTTTTGCCTGGAAACTCTTATTTGAAAGGCCTTTGAAAACCCATTTATATGATATTCATATTATTACATATATACAAAACTTAGTATCGGAGATAACCCATTAACAAAATGTTCTTTATTTGTTCGCCATATTTCAGCATTTTTTAGATAGATTTTGTTAATTTTAATAAAAAACATTCCCAAAGATATGAGCGTTAGATTTGTCAAAGGTTTGGGTCCGTAGGACACCAAATTTTCCATTTAAAATGATATTTATAAATCAGAGATGGAGGTAGTGCACTAATTTTTAACTATCACTAATTATTAGTGGTAGTTCAAAATTATTAACTACTTTTATTTACGATTAGTGATGAATTGAAAAATATAAGCCTCAATTAATAATAGTGATAGTGATATTTAAAATTTTTAACTAAAAATATTTTAAAAATAGTTAAAATATTTGTTTTTACAGCCTAGTGAAATAATTTTTTCTACACTAAATTATTAGTTCAAAAAATATTCCTGCACTATTTTTTTTCAACAGAGAAATGTTTCACTCATTTGAAAGTTTAAGTTAATAGGACAGTCTAGAAATGGTTTAAGTCAACCAAAAACTCATTGGACGAATATTATTAATAAGTAAAACGTTCATTATTTACAAAGGTTCCAAGCTATTGCCTAAAAAAAAATCCAGTAACCACATCATTTTGGCAACTGGCAACGCAGATGACGTGGCAATCGAGGTACAAAATTAACCAATTAATTAAAATAAAATTTTGGAATTTAGGTGTTTCAACCATTTCTTTTTAAAGCATGAGATGTTGTTGGGGTAACTGCATATGTAGGGTCTATCATAGTGCCATCGCTAACAAAATCTGTATTTTCCATTTTAATAGATGTATCTTTTAAAAAATTGAATCATTTATTGTCTTACAAATTTTTTCATTTTTATAAAAAAACAAGTAAGAAAGTATAGTCGGGCGAGGCCGACCATATGATACCCTACACCAGTTATGAATATTAAATGTGATTTATTTTTCATAATAAAGCATTTATCTTCAATATTCCCTTGTTCCGATACATTTAAGCAATTTATGGATGAAAAACTAATTTTCTAAAAGAGGCTTTATATGGGGGCTAGGGGCAAATATGGACCAAGCCCGATAAAATTTTGTGAATATATTTATATTTACATAATATTTTATTGTGCTGAATTTCATCGCGATATTTGTGTTTATAAGTTAATTTGGGACATTCAAGTAATTTTCTGAAGGGGACTTTGTATGGGAGCTAGGGTCAAATGGGGCCCGATCTTTATGAAATTTGGCAGGGTCATCAAGACTTCTATAAAACTTAGTTGTGCCGTATATTATCGATATATCTGTATATTTAACATAATTATGAGCTCAGAAGCCCTTTTCGGGGGGTTCTGTTCTATGGGGGCTAGGTGAAATAATGGACCGATTTTAACCATTTTCAATAGGCTTCGTCCTTGGGTCAAATAAATTGCGACCTGTAGCTTGCGCACAAGGTTTACATGGACAGCCAGCCAGCCAGCCAGCCAGACGGACGGACGGACGGACATAGCTTATTGGTATACTTTAAGGTGGGTCTAGGACGAATATTTTTGTATGTTACAAACATCAGCACAAATCCAATATACCCTCCCCACTAAAGTGGTGTAGGGTATAAATAGTGCAAAGAAAATTATTGAAGCCTTTTATTAGTGACTGTTCACATTTTTAGCTATTTGAGTGTAGTGGTTTTTTCTACACTATCACTCAATTGAGTTATAGTTAAAAAAATAAAATTATCACTAAAAAATATTAGTGCTAAAAAAATAACTTCACTACCAATAAGCTCCAGAAAATTAGTGAAAAATATATTTTTTGAAATAATGTTTAGTCCTAGTTAAATATTGATTTAACTAATACTTTAGTGCACTAACCCCATCTCTGTTATAAATACCACAAAGAGGTATTAAAAATGGTATTTACCCGGTATATACCCACAATTTTCCCAACTACTGGGTAAATACCGGGTAGAATCCCGTCTACACAAATTGCAATAAAGATTGTAGAATCTTGTACACATTGAAACTATTCATTTATCGGTTTGTGAACCTACTAATTATATACAGAATTGCCAACACATTCTAACTAATATATTCGGTGAGTGTCATTGCTAACACATATTTGAATAGTACTGTATAAACATAAGAAATATTTTCGATGTTTTACCTCATGTCCCCAATCTTAAGTTAGAAGTCCGTCAAAAATCCCCATTTTATATTGTCCATGAAAAAAGAATTCTCGGTTATTACGAACAATTTTTCAAGTCTCTATATTTTGGTAACCATTTCCATAGCAAAAACATCTCTTATACGAATCATTGGATATCACAAACTGAGGAACTGAAAACCCTCAATTTCATACAATTTTTATACCCTTCACCTTCGTAAGAAGGGTATTAATGTCAAAGTGCTTTACGTGAACACATACCGTGTTGGTCTATTCCTGGTGGTCCTTTTCAACCACTGGGTGAGCTTTTGTGACGACTGACCACCGCCCCATTGTGCTTTTTACACAAAGGTGGCAATTTACGTATATGAGCTATTTAATCTCTTACCATTGCTGCCCCGTTGCTTAACTTCCAGATGCAAATACATCACTTCCGTGTACAACCATGCAAATGGGATGGCGTCTGTAGAGGCGTAACCGGTGGACTGAAGCCGAGACCTTATTCTTAATCACAGTGACACAACATACGACAGACTCACTCTAGGTATACGGGCGGATGAGCTCCGTGACTCAAACCCAAAATCGGACATGATTTTTATTAATTTAAAATTAAATAAAAAACAAGTAAGAGTCCTATATTCGGCTGTGCTGCATCTTATATACCCTTCACCATGATGTGTTGTAGAATAGAATAGCCAGTACAAAAATTATTACAAAAAATCAAAAAATACCAGTTGTAAAACGAGAAAGTATGAGAAAGTCCCCTTTTATAGATTTTCGATCAATCAGGGTGTTGCATAACTATATAAAAATCAAAGAATGTATCATTCATGGAACAAACACGTTCTCACTATAAATACAAAATTTCATGATTTCTTGGTTCAATATTTATATAAAAATTATAGATTATTATTATAGAAAAAGTACCTTTTGGAGAACGAAAAAGTTACCAAAAGGTCCCCTTTTATAAGTTTTCACCTAACCCGGGCTCTACATGCTTAATTTCACGATTCTAGGTTCAATATTATAGAAAATTCAAAAGGTACCTTTTGTAGAAAGAAAAAGTACCCAAAAAGTCCCCTTTTATGTGGTCTCATTTAATCCAGGCTCTACATATTTAATTTCATGTTTCTAGGTTCAATATTATAGAACATTCAAAAAGTACCTTTTGTACAACGAAAAAGTACCAAAAAATCCACTTTTATAGGTTCTCACCTAATCAAGGCCCTGTATGCTAAATTTCATGTTTCTATGTTCAATATTATAGAAAATTAAAAAAGTACCGTTTGTAGAACGAAAAACAAAAAAGTCCCCTTTTAGAGGTTCTTACATGATCCAGGCCCTACATACCTAATTTCACGTTTCTAGGGTCAATATCACAGGAAATTCAAAACGTACCTTTTGAAGAACGATAAAGTACCAAAAAGCCCCCTTTATAGGTTATCACTTACTCCGGACCCTGCATACTTAATTTTATGTTTCAAGGTTCAATATTATAGAAAATTCAAACAGTACTTTTTGAAGATCGAGAAAGTACCAAAAAATCAGTTTTTATAGGTTCTCATCTAATCTAGGCCCTACACACTTAATTTCATGTTTCTAGGTTCAATATTGTAGAAAAGTCAAAAAGTACAAAAAAAAAAATCCCCTTTTATAGGTTATCACTTACTCCGGGCCCTACATTTTTTATTTTATATCTATATGATCAATATTATAGAAAATTCAAAAGTACCTTTTGAAGAACGAAGAAATACAAAAAATCCCCTTTTATAGGTTTTCACTAATCTCGGCCCCCTTAATGCTTAATATCATGTTTTCAGGTTCAATATTGTAGAAAATTCAAAAAGTACCAAAAAGTTCATGTTACTAAATTCAATATTATAGAAAAAGTACCAAAAATCCCCCTTTATAGGTTTTCACTAATTTCGGACCCTTAATGCTTAATATCATGTTTTAGGTTCAATATTATAAAAAATTCAAGAACGAAAAAGTACCAAAAGGTCCCCGGATTAGGTTGTCACCTAATCCTGGCCCTACATGCTAAATTTCACGTTTCTACGTTCAATATTATAGAAAATTCAAGTACTTTTGTAGAACAAAAAGTACCAAAAAAATCCCCTTTTATGTGTTCGAACCTAATTCGGGCTCTATATATTTAATTTCATGTTCCTAGGTTCAATATTATAGAAAATTCATACTTAGCTTTGTTTTTATAAACAAGTACAATTAAAAATTTACCGTATGATTATGTGTTTGTTGTTGTGTAGTTTACCCTTTCTGTCTGAGCATGAATAAAAAATCTCAATTTTTTATGAAATTTTCAGAAGATGTCTCGGATTTTTGCTCATATCTCCGGTATTTATGGACCGATTTTGCTGATTTTAAAGAGCGATCTTCGAAAGCATGTCAGAGTTATTGAAGATTTGGATCTCGGCGATATCTGGGGTCCTCTCACAGACGGACAGACGGACATAGCTTAAGCAACTCCTTTACCTATAAGGATCCAGAATATATATACTTTATGGGGTCGGAAAATTATATTATAGAAATGACAAACTTATATATACCCTTCTCACGAAGGTCAATTTAAATGAATTTTTTGAGATTTTAATTATACTTGTTACAAAATTCTTTTATAGCCCAAAGTGTATTTTGGACGGATTTTTTATTATCTCGAGGAATGTACGGGCTCTACTTTTTCCAAATAAAATGTTTTCCCTGACCCTAACGCTTTTATTTTCAAATTATTTTCATTATCATACCTTCTAATAATGTCATCGACGCAGTCAGTTGCCCACGAAGTCGTTTACCCACGATTTTACTTATATTTGATACAGATTTAATATTTCCACCTATTCCAATTATAAGATGCCTTATTTCTATAGTTCTTAGAACGCCGCTGCAGCTATATTTACATATATAGTAGGGTGATCGACTCGATTTTTAAACCGGTTTTAAAACCGGTTTTTTCTGCTTTACCAGTGTCGGTTTTTTCTTAATGTTGATTTTTCGAATATCGAATAACCCGGTTTTTTCACTTTTTAAAAACCGGTTTCGAATACTTTTATTTCCTTTGTATTCAAAGATTATTTAAATGAAATTTTTAAGTAAATAATAATACAGCTAAATTTTAAAAATATTTGAGTCGAGGAACTAGCGTATATTTTTCTAAAGCTCCTTTGGTTAAACTTTTTTGATTTTCCTAATTAATTAAAAAATGTATTTGTAAAATTGATAACTGTTTGATAAAATTTTATCAATCTTAAGATTATATTCCAATTACAATAATTAATTTACGGCTGAAATTTTGGAATGCCTATGCAAATTTCATAAACAGGGCTTTTAAAATAAGCTAGGATTACATAGTACCTTATGTTTAATAGAAGTGTCCCACTTTTTCCTAATTTTTATACCCACCATCAAAAAAGATGGGGGTATATTGATTTTGTCATTCCGTTTGTAACACATCGAAATATTGGTCATAGACCCATAAAAGTATATATATTCCGGGTCCTTATTAAATTCTAAGACGATCTAGCCATGTCCGTCCGTCTGTCTGTTGAAATCACGATAGGGACCACACGAGAGGAGCTAGACAGTTGAAATTTTGCATAAATATTCTCTATTGTTAAGGTTTGTTTGGTATTGAAAATGGGCAATATCGGTCCACTTTTTCGGATAGCCCCCATACAAGTGGACCTCCAAAAAACAGCTTTAACGGGCATAACTGTTTTATAAGTAGGAGTATAGCGATGAAATTCGACATAAAGAAGTTTAATGTGAGCCAAAATCTTTCTACAAAATTTTTTGAGGATCGGCCTATAAATGACCCTACCTCCCATATAAGGTCCCCCTTATGAAAATTACTTTAACACTCATTACTGGTCCCAAAATGTAAGTATAGCAATGAAATTCGGTATAAGTATGTTTCTTACGAACCAAAATCTCTCTACCAATTTTTTTAGGATCGGCCCATAAATGACCCTACACCCTATATAAGGTCCCTTTAGAAAATGACTTTAACACTCATTACTAGCCTAAAATTCGAGTATAGTGATGAAATTCAGCATAAGTAAGTTTCTTACGAACCAAAACCTTTTAACCAATTTTTTTAGGATCGGCCCATAAATGACCCTACCCCCCATATAAGGTCCCCTCCTGAAAATGACTTAAGCACTCATTACTGGCCCTAAAATGCAAGTATAGCGATGAAATTCGACATAAATAAGTTTCATGTGAGCCAAAATTTTTCTACCAAATTTTTTCAGGATCGGTCCATA
The DNA here is from genome assembly GCF_015586225.1 of Lucilia sericata. Lineage (NCBI taxonomy): Eukaryota > Metazoa > Arthropoda > Insecta > Diptera > Calliphoridae > Lucilia > Lucilia sericata. Next base: position 52,617 of record NW_023995702.1, on the reverse strand, counting down.
ATTGACCCTACCCCCTATATAAGGTCCCTTTTAGAAAATTACTTTAAACACTCATTACTGGTCCAAAAATGCGAATATAGCGATGAAATTCGGTATAAGTAAGTTTCTTACGAATAAATAAATGACCCTATCCCCCATATAAGGTCCCCTTCTGAAAATGACTTTAACGATCATTACTGGCTAAAAAATATGAATATAGCAATAAAATTTTACACAATTAAGTTCCTCGCGAGCCAAAATCTTTTTAATAACTTTTATGTGGATAGGTCCATAATTGGCCCTACTCTCCCTATTGGTCCACTTCAGGAAATAGCTTAAACGCTCATTACTGTCTTCAAAATACGAGTAAAGCGATGAAATGCTACACACGTAAGTTCTTACGAGCCAAAACCTCTGTACCAATTTTTTGGATCGGCCCATAAATGACCCTTCCCCCATATAAGGTCCCCCTCTGCAAATAACTACAATGATCATTACTGGCTTAAAAATATGAATGTGACGAAAATTGACGCACATAAGTTTAATGCGTGCCAAAATCTCTCCACCAAATTTAGCGAGGATCGGTCCATAATTTAATTTTCAGAAAATTACTTAAAACGATCATTACTGGCTTAAAAATATGAGTTATGAAATACGGTTATGAAATTCGCTCCGAATTTCATGCGGAATGTGTTGGTAATACACAAAAGGTTCCCTTCAGGAAAGAGTTAATAACTACGAGTGTTCCTTATTTAAAATACGAATATAGCGCTGAAATTTTGCATAAACAAGTCCTATACATAATCTATGTACAAAATTTTATGAGTATCGGTTCATAATTGACGCTCACGGTTTAAGAATTGAAATAAAATATTTGTTTTTTTTTTTTTAATTGACTTAAGCCATATTCCAAATATCACCCTGATGTTTATAGGGGAGCATTCCTTTTACGGCATACGGTTTGATGGTGGGTATATGAGATTCGGCACAGCCGAATATAACACTCTTACTTGTTTTATATTAATGAAATAATGTAAATCAGATGACTAGATCTATAGTTATAATCTCTTAAACTGTTAAATCATTTCGGGCCATGTTTTATTAATCAAATTTAAACATAAACATTAAGTTTTTCAAATTAAAATATATTTTTTTATTTATAATGAAAAACCGGTTAACCGGTTTTTTCTGAATTTGAAAAAAATCAACCGGTTTTTCTTAAATGTCAACTATTCGAACTATTCGAAAACCGGTTTTTGGAAAATGTCGAATAATCGATCACCCTAATATATAGACACCATGAAATACACAATATAGTAGAACTGAATTTTAATATTAACGATGCAAAATCATAGAACATAAATTGTTTGTCCGATTTTGCGTTTGACTTTAAAATGTTTGTGTTTCTTCTTTAATGTAGAATACTTCTATAAAGAAAGGAAGCTTCTGCAAATTTGTATCAGAATAATAAGCTAGTAAGTGGTAAAAATCATGTAATTTTTAAAATACTTTTTTATTATTTTAAAATCAATAAAAATCATGTCCGGTTTTGGGTTTGAGTCACTATATAAGTTTGTCATTCCGTTTGAAATTTCTATAATGGAATTTTCCGACCCAATAAAGTACATATATATATATTTTGGATAATTATAGACAGCGGAGTCGATTTAGTCATGTCCGTCTGTCGTGTGTATGTTGAAATCAGTTTTTAGAAGACCCCAGATATCTGCGAAATCCGAATGTTTATTTATTCTATCAGAGATACGGTCGAATAGAACGCTATTTAAAATCGGCAAATTCGGTCCATAATCCAGGAAGATATGAGCAAAAATATGAAACTAACTTTTATCAAAAATTGAGATTTTTCGTTCATGCACAGACAGAAATAATAAACAACAGAAATAATAAACACATAACCATACGATAAATTTGTTATTGTTCTACTTGCTTGTTTCTAAAACAAAGCAAAAAATGAACAACAATTATGAATGAAGCAGTGTTTTGTTATTGGCTAGAAACATGATATTAAATATGTAGAGCCCAGATTAAGAACCTATAAAAGGGGCCTTTTTGGTACTTTTTCGTTCTTCAAAAGGTACTTTTTGAATATTCTATAATAATGATCCGAGAAACATGAAATTAAGCATGTAGAGGCCGGATTAAGTGAGAACACATAAAAGGACAATTTTTGGTACTTTTTCGTTCTAAAAAAGGTACTTTTTGAATTTCCTATAATATTGAACCTAGAAACATGAAATTAACTATGAAGAGCCCGGATTAAGTGAGAACACATAAAAAGGAGACTTTTTGGTACTCTTTCGTTCAACAAAAGGCACTTTTTGAATTTTCTATAATATTAAACCTAGAAACATGAAATTAAGTATGTATTGAGTGAGAACCCAAAATAGGGGAATTTTTGGTAGCTTTTCGTTCTCCAAAAGGTACGTTTTGAATTGTCTATAATATTGAACCTAGAAACATGAAATTAGGAATGTAGGGCCCGAAGTAAGTGATAACTTATAAAGGGGGACTTTTTGGTAATTTTTCGTTCTTCAAAAGGTACTTTTTTAATTTTCTATAATATTAACCCTAGAAACATGAAATTAAGTATGAAGAGCCCGGATTAAGTAAGAACACTCAAAAAGGGACTTTTTGGTACTTTTTCGTTTTACAAAAGGTACTTTTTGAATTTTCTATAATATTGAACCTAGAAACATGAAATTAAGCATGTAGAGCCCGGATTAAGTGAGAACTATTTTATAAGCATTCTTATAATTCACTATCTCCTATCTTGCCTCAATGAATAACTTGCATTATTAACTGCAAGTAAATGAATAACTTGCATTAAGTCAAGGTTAATTTAAAACTAGGCGACATTTATAAAAAACTTAGGGGAGAATGATTAGAAATTCTAAGAACTCAAATAATATTAAGGAAAATAGGTTACATATGTTTTTTATATATAGTATTTTGTACGGTTTGTTCCAGCAATCAGATTGCGAAGTTGGGAAACTGTCATTTAACCAATTTGAGGGAAATTGTTGGTTGCATCTAATGATGGGTATGAAATATAAATTTTTGTCACAAATATATAGGAAACGCACATAATTTTAACTGCCAGGAACAGTTAAAATTTTTTCAGGAGTGGAGTACTCCAGCATTGTGAACTTAAATTAAATGTTAATATGTATGTATGTAGAAGATAATAAATCGAAAGAAGAAAAGTAATAAGTCGAAGAAGAAATTCTAGTTTTGCTTTTCAAAAAGTTAAAATACTTTTGAAAACGATTTGTATTAATACAGGTCAGTTACATATTTTGATTGGAATGGTTTCAATTCCGTATTATTCCGATCGATTTTGCTTTAGCTTCTCCAAATTCCGAGTTATTATTTAAAATTGATTCTGTTTAGCTTATCGAAACCAGAATCGTATTTTAGTAAAAATTTAAAGTGGTTTCTTTCCGAAAGAATTTTTCTTAGAGCTCTCTCCGAGTACCTACATCCTTCTCTTTCGCCCCTATGTTTTTGCCAATGGCATGCTGTACACTTGACGCATTGTCCGCCACGGAGGCCAAGGTACCTACCTCCACCCACGATTGCAGGATGACGACGACACGTGATTTGCGAGTAGATCAACACTTGCCGCCGGTACTGAGTTATTTAGGCCCTGCACCGTAACTTTTATCTTTTTATTTTCCAATTTTGTTTTTTACAGTTTTTTGGTACTCTCGGAATATAATATTCCCAGGTGGTGGACAATCTGCGCTCCCTCAGCTTAAGTTACTCTAAAGCTGGGAGACGACAGGTGGTTCATCACCACCCCCTATCCGCCACCCGGAGAAGCGTACTTAAATTTAGTACGTTCTGTAACAGTCTGTTAAATGTTAGTTCTGTTTTTAATGGCATATTGTAAGGCGTAATGAAAGTAAGTGTAAAATGTTAAGTTAAATTTAAATATTTTTTAATTTTTCGAACACAAATTATGTTTTTTTTATATATTTCAAATTCAAAAAAAAAAAAAAAGTAATAATAATAAATTTAAATTTAAAATTGTAAACAGTTAAGAAATATCTATCTAAATTTCTTTGGGCAATTTTTCCAGGACCAATAGGTGAAAAGTTACACTCATTTGAAAAAAGCCTGTATGACCAAAATGTCCAACTTTGATCCCCTCTAACTCTGGCATTACTTGAACGATAAAATTCTTGACTTATGTGTCTGGCCTACTATCCAATAGCACTGGTGCAAATTTCATCCAAATCGATTTTTTGAGTTGGGTTAGAATTCATTGTTTCCAAGCTTTGATCGTGATTCTGTTAAATTGGTATTAGAGTACATTAAGCAGTACCTCTGTCATCATAAACTTATATATTTGTTGTCAAAAACTTATGTTCTAAATATCTATAAAAATTTACTTAAAAACGATAAAAGAAAAATTAATGTTAATAAATAAATTTCCACATTATTAGTGCATATTTTTCATTTTTTAGTGAATGAAAATCCTTGCCTTGTTCATAACAAATTTCAAAAATTGCAAATATGAGTACTATAACAAATTGTATGTCGCCTATACCTCGAAAAACATAACAAAATATTTTTTTCGTTTTTATACAAACGATATATAATAACAGCATTTGTTTTTGAAGACAAGCTATTTTTTTGCCTGGAAACTCTTATTTGAAAGGCCTTTGAAAACCCATTTATATGATATTCATATTATTACATATATACAAAACTTAGTATCGGAGATAACCCATTAACAAAATGTTCTTTATTTGTTCGCCATATTTCAGCATTTTTTAGATAGATTTTGTTAATTTTAATAAAAAACATTCCCAAAGATATGAGCGTTAGATTTGTCAAAGGTTTGGGTCCGTAGGACACCAAATTTTCCATTTAAAATGATATTTATAAATCAGAGATGGAGGTAGTGCACTAATTTTTAACTATCACTAATTATTAGTGGTAGTTCAAAATTATTAACTACTTTTATTTACGATTAGTGATGAATTGAAAAATATAAGCCTCAATTAATAATAGTGATAGTGATATTTAAAATTTTTAACTAAAAATATTTTAAAAATAGTTAAAATATTTGTTTTTACAGCCTAGTGAAATAATTTTTTCTACACTAAATTATTAGTTCAAAAAATATTCCTGCACTATTTTTTTTCAACAGAGAAATGTTTCACTCATTTGAAAGTTTAAGTTAATAGGACAGTCTAGAAATGGTTTAAGTCAACCAAAAACTCATTGGACGAATATTATTAATAAGTAAAACGTTCATTATTTACAAAGGTTCCAAGCTATTGCCTAAAAAAAAATCCAGTAACCACATCATTTTGGCAACTGGCAACGCAGATGACGTGGCAATCGAGGTACAAAATTAACCAATTAATTAAAATAAAATTTTGGAATTTAGGTGTTTCAACCATTTCTTTTTAAAGCATGAGATGTTGTTGGGGTAACTGCATATGTAGGGTCTATCATAGTGCCATCGCTAACAAAATCTGTATTTTCCATTTTAATAGATGTATCTTTTAAAAAATTGAATCATTTATTGTCTTACAAATTTTTTCATTTTTATAAAAAAACAAGTAAGAAAGTATAGTCGGGCGAGGCCGACCATATGATACCCTACACCAGTTATGAATATTAAATGTGATTTATTTTTCATAATAAAGCATTTATCTTCAATATTCCCTTGTTCCGATACATTTAAGCAATTTATGGATGAAAAACTAATTTTCTAAAAGAGGCTTTATATGGGGGCTAGGGGCAAATATGGACCAAGCCCGATAAAATTTTGTGAATATATTTATATTTACATAATATTTTATTGTGCTGAATTTCATCGCGATATTTGTGTTTATAAGTTAATTTGGGACATTCAAGTAATTTTCTGAAGGGGACTTTGTATGGGAGCTAGGGTCAAATGGGGCCCGATCTTTATGAAATTTGGCAGGGTCATCAAGACTTCTATAAAACTTAGTTGTGCCGTATATTATCGATATATCTGTATATTTAACATAATTATGAGCTCAGAAGCCCTTTTCGGGGGGTTCTGTTCTATGGGGGCTAGGTGAAATAATGGACCGATTTTAACCATTTTCAATAGGCTTCGTCCTTGGGTCAAATAAATTGCGACCTGTAGCTTGCGCACAAGGTTTACATGGACAGCCAGCCAGCCAGCCAGCCAGACGGACGGACGGACGGACATAGCTTATTGGTATACTTTAAGGTGGGTCTAGGACGAATATTTTTGTATGTTACAAACATCAGCACAAATCCAATATACCCTCCCCACTAAAGTGGTGTAGGGTATAAATAGTGCAAAGAAAATTATTGAAGCCTTTTATTAGTGACTGTTCACATTTTTAGCTATTTGAGTGTAGTGGTTTTTTCTACACTATCACTCAATTGAGTTATAGTTAAAAAAATAAAATTATCACTAAAAAATATTAGTGCTAAAAAAATAACTTCACTACCAATAAGCTCCAGAAAATTAGTGAAAAATATATTTTTTGAAATAATGTTTAGTCCTAGTTAAATATTGATTTAACTAATACTTTAGTGCACTAACCCCATCTCTGTTATAAATACCACAAAGAGGTATTAAAAATGGTATTTACCCGGTATATACCCACAATTTTCCCAACTACTGGGTAAATACCGGGTAGAATCCCGTCTACACAAATTGCAATAAAGATTGTAGAATCTTGTACACATTGAAACTATTCATTTATCGGTTTGTGAACCTACTAATTATATACAGAATTGCCAACACATTCTAACTAATATATTCGGTGAGTGTCATTGCTAACACATATTTGAATAGTACTGTATAAACATAAGAAATATTTTCGATGTTTTTACTCATGTCCCCAATCTTAAGTTAGAAGTCCGTCAAAAATCCCCATTTTATATTGTCCATGAAAAAAGAATTCTCGGTTATTACGAACAATTTTTCAAGTCTCTATATTTTGGTAACCATTTCCATAGCAAAAACATCTCTTATACGAATCATTGGATATCACAAACTGAGGAACTGAAAACCCTCAATTTCATACAATTTTTATACCCTTCACCTTCGTAAGAAGGGTATTAATGTCAAAGTGCTTTACGTGAACACATACCGTGTTGGTCTATTTCCTGGTGGTCCTTTTCAACCACTGGGTGAGCTTTTGTGACGACTGACCACCGCCCCATTGTGCTTTTTACACAAAGGTGGCAATTTACGTATATGAGCTATTTAATCTCTTACCATTGCTGCCCCGTTGCTTAACTTCCAGATGCAAATACATCACTTCCGTGTACAACCATGCAAATGGGATGGCGTCTGTAGAGGCGTAACCGGTGGACTGAAGCCGAGACCTTATTCTTAATCACAGTGACACAACATACGACAGACTCACTCTAGGTATACGGGCGGATGAGCTCCGTGACTCAAACCCAAAATCGGACATGATTTTTATTAATTTAAAATTAAATAAAAAACAAGTAAGAGTCCTATATTCGGCTGTGCTGCATCTTATATACCCTTCACCATGATGTGTTGTAGAATAGAATAGCCAGTACAAAAATTATTACAAAAAATCAAAAAATACCAGTTGTAAAACGAGAAAGTATGAGAAAGTCCCCTTTTATAGATTTTCGATCAATCAGGGTGTTGCATAACTATATAAAAATCAAAGAATGTATCATTCATGGAACAAACACGTTCTCACTATAAATACAAAATTTCATGATTCTTGGTTCAATATTATATAAAATTATAGATTATTATTATAGAAAAAGTACCTTTTGGAGAACGAAAAAGTACCAAAAGGTCCCCTTTTATAAGTTTTCACCTAACCCGGGCTCTACATGCTTAATTTCACGATTCTAGGTTCAATATTATAGAAAATTCAAAAGGTACCTTTTGTAGAAAGAAAAAGTACCCAAAAAGTCCCCTTTTATGTGGTCTCATTTAATCCAGGCTCTACATATTTAATTTCATGTTTCTAGGTTCAATATTATAGAACATTCAAAAAGTACCTTTTGTACAACGAAAAAGTACCAAAAAATCCACTTTTATAGGTTCTCACCTAATCAAGGCCCTGTATGCTAAATTTCATGTTTCTATGTTCAATATTATAGAAAATTAAAAAAGTACCGTTTGTAGAACGAAAAACAAAAAAGTCCCCTTTTAGAGGTTCTTACATGATCCAGGCCCTACATACCTAATTTCACGTTTCTAGGGTCAATATCACAGGAAATTCAAAACGTACCTTTTGAAGAACGATAAAGTACCAAAAAGCCCCCTTTATAGGTTATCACTTACTCCGGACCCTGCATACTTAATTTTATGTTTCAAGGTTCAATATTATAGAAAATTCAAACAGTACTTTTTGAAGATCGAGAAAGTACCAAAAAATCAGTTTTTATAGGTTCTCATCTAATCTAGGCCCTACACACTTAATTTCATGTTTCTAGGTTCAATATTGTAGAAAAGTCAAAAAGTACAAAAAAAAATCCCCTTTTATAGGTTATCACTTACTCCGGGCCCTACATTTTTTATTTTATATCTATATGATCAATATTATAGAAAATTCAAAAGTACCTTTTGAAGAACGAAGAAATACAAAAAATCCCCTTTTATAGGTTTTCACTAATCTCGGCCCCTTAATGCTTAATATCATGTTTTCAGGTTCAATATTGTAGAAAATTCAAAAAGTACCAAAAAGTTCATGTTACTAAATTCAATATTATAGAAAAAGTACCAAAAATCCCCCTTTATAGGTTTTCACTAATTTCGGACCCTTAATGCTTAATATCATGTTTTTAGGTTCAATATTATAAAAAATTCAAGAACGAAAAAGTACCAAAAGGTCCCCGGATTAGGTTGTCACCTAATCCTGGCCCTACATGCTAAATTTCACGTTTCTACGTTCAATATTATAGAAAATTCAAGTACCTTTTGTAGAACAAAAAGTACCAAAAAAATCCCCTTTTATGTGTTCGAACCTAATTCGGGCTCTATATATTTAATTTCATGTTCCTAGGTTCAATATTATAGAAAATTCATACTTAGCTTTGTTTTTATAAACAAGTACAATTAAAAATTTTACCGTATGATTATGTGTTTTGTTGTTGTAGTTTACCCTTTCTGTCTGAGCATGAATAAAAAATCTCAATTTTTTATGAAATTTTCAGAAGATGTCTCGGATTTTTGCTCATATCTCCGGTATTTATGGACCGATTTTGCTGATTTTAAAGAGCGATCTTCGAAAGCATGTCAGAGTTATTGAAGATTTGGATCTCGGCGATATCTGGGGTCCTCTCACAGACGGACAGACGGACATAGCTTAAGCAACTCCTTTACCTATAAGGATCCAGAATATATATACTTTATGGGGTCGGAAAATTATATTATAGAAATTACAAACAGAATGACAAACTTATATATACCCTTCTCACGAAGGTCAATTTAAATGAATTTTTTGAGATTTTAATTATACTTGTTACAAAATTCTTTTATAGCCCAAAAGTGTATTTTGGACGGATTTTTATTATCTCGAGGAATGTACGGGCTCTACTTTTTTCCAAATAAAATGTTTTCCCTGACCCTAACGCTTTTATTTTCAAATTATTTTCATTATCATACCTTCTAATAATGTCATCGACGCAGTCAGTTGCCCACGAAGTCGTTTACCCACGATTTTACTTATATTTGATACAGATTTAATATTTCCACCTATTCCAATTATAAGATGCCTTATTTCTATAGTTCTTAGAACGCCGCTGCAGCTATATTTACATATATAGTAGGGTGATCGACTCGATTTTTAAACCGGTTTTAAAACCGGTTTTTTCTGCTTTACCAGTGTCGGTTTTTTCTTAATGTTGATTTTTCGAATATCGAATAACCCGGTTTTTTCACTTTTTAAAAACCGGTTTCGAATACTTTTATTTCCTTTGTATTCAAAGATTATTTAAATGAAATTTTTAAGTAAATAATAATACAGCTAAATTTTAAAAATATTTGAGTCGAGGAACTAGCGTATATTTTTCTAAAGCTCCTTTGGTTAAACTTTTTTGATTTTCCTAATTAATTAAAAAAATGTATTTGTAAAATTGATAACTGTTTGATAAAATTTTATCAATCTTAAGATTATATTCCAATTACAATAATTAATTTACGGCTGAAATTTTGGAATGCCTATGCAAATTTCATAAACAGGGCTTTTAAAATAAGCTAGGATTACATAGTACCTTATGTTTAATAGAAGTGTCCCACTTTTTTCCTAATTTTTATACCCACCATCAAAAAAGATGGGGGTATATTGATTTTGTCATTCCGTTTGTAACACATCGAAATATTGGTCATAGACCCATAAAAGTATATATATTCCGGGTCCTTATTAAATTCTAAGACGATCTAGCCATGTCCGTCCGTCTGTCTGTTGAAATCACGATAGGGACCACACGAGAGGAGCTAGACAGTTGAAATTTTGCATAAATATTCTCTATTGTTAAGGTTTGTTTGGTATTGAAAATGGGCAATATCGGTCCACTTTTTCGGATAGCCCCCATACAAGTGGACCTCCAAAAAACAGCTTTAACGGGCATAACTGTTTTATAAGTAGGAGTATAGCGATGAAATTCGACATAAAGAAGTTTAATGTGAGCCAAAATCTTTCTACAAAATTTTTTGAGGATCGGCCTATAAATGACCCTACCTCCCATATAAGGTCCCCTTATGAAAATTACTTTAACACTCATTACTGGTCCCAAAATGTAAGTATAGCAATGAAATTCGGTATAAGTATGTTTCTTACGAACCAAAATCTCTCTACCAATTTTTTTAGGATCGGCCCATAAATGACCCTACACCCTATATAAGGTCCCCTTTAGAAAATGACTTTAACACTCATTACTAGCCTAAAAATTCGAGTATAGTGATGAAATTCAGCATAAGTAAGTTTCTTACGAACCAAAACCTTTTAACCAATTTTTTTAGGATCGGCCCATAAATGACCCTACCCCCCATATAAGGTCCCCTCCTGAAAATGACTTAAGCACTCATTACTGGCCCTAAAATGCAAGTATAGCGATGAAATTCGACATAAATAAGTTTCATGTGAGCCAAAATTTTTCTACCAAATTTTTTCAGGATCGGTCCATAATTGACCCTACCCCCTATATAAGGTCCCTTTTAGAAAATTACTTTAACACTCATTACTGGTCCAAAAATGCGAATATAGCGATGAAATTCGGTATAAGTAAGTTTCTTACGAATAAATAAATGACCCTATCCCCCATATAAGGTCCCCTTCTGAAAATGACTTTAACGATCATTACTGGCTAAAAAATATGAATATAGCAATAAAATTTTACACAATTAAGTTCCTCGCGAGCCAAAATCTTTTTAATAACTTTTATGTGGATAGGTCCATAATTGGCCCTACTCTCCCTATTGGGTCCACTTCAGGAAATAGCTTAAACGCTCATTACTGTCTTCAAAATACGAGTAAAGCGATGAAATGCTACACACGTAAGTTTCTTACGAGCCAAAACCTCTGTACCAATTTTTTTGGATCGGCCCATAAATGACCCTTCCCCCATATAAGGTCCCCCTCTGCAAATAACTACAATGATCATTACTGGCTTAAAAATATGAATGTGACGAAAATTGACGCACATAAGTTTAATGCGTGCCAAAATCTCTCCACCAAATTTAGCGAGGATCGGTCCATAATTTAATTTTCAGAAAATTACTTAAACGATCATTACTGGCTTAAAAATATGAGTTATGAAATACGGTTATGAAATTCGCTCCGAATTTCATGCGGAATGTGTTGGTAATACACAAAAGGTTCCCTTCAGGAAAGAGTTAATAACTACGAGTGTTCCTTATTTAAAATACGAATATAGCGCTGAAATTTTGCATAAACAAGTCCTATACATAATCTATGTACAAAATTTTATGAGTATCGGTTCATAATTGACGCTCACGGTTTAAGAATTGAAATAAATATTTGTTTTTTTTTTTTTAATTGACTTAAGCCATATTCCAAATATCACCCTGGTGTTTATAGGGGAGCATTCCTTTTACGGCATACGGTTTGATGGTGGGTATATGAGATTCGGCACAGCCGAATATAACACTCTTACTTGTTTTATATTAATGAAATAATGTAAATCAGATGACTAGATCTATAGTTATAATCTCTTAAACTGTTAAAATCATTTCGGGCCATGTTTTATTAATCAAATTTAAACATAAACATTAAGTTTTTCAAATTAAAATATATTTTTTTATTTATAATGAAAAACCGGTTAACCGGTTTTTTCTGAATTTGAAAAAAATCAACCGGTTTTTCTTAAATGTCAACTATTCGAACTATTCGAAACCGGTTTTTGGAAAATGTCGAATAATCGATCACCCTAATATATAGACACCATGAAATACACAATATAGTAGAACTGAATTTTAATATTAACGATGCAAAATCATAGAACATAAATTGTTTGTCCGATTTTGCGTTTGACTTTAAAATGTTTGTGTTTCTTCTTTAATGTAGAATACTTCTATAAAGAAAAGGAAGCTTCTGCAAATTTGTATCAGAATAATAAGCTAGTAAGTGGTAAAAATCATGTAATTTTTAAAATACTTTTTTATTTATTTTAAAATCAATAAAAATCATGTCCGGTTTTGGGTTTGAGTCACTATATAAGTTTGTCATTCCGTTTGAAATTTCTATAATGGAATTTTCCGACCCAATAAAGTACATATATATATTTTGGATAATTATAGACAGCGGAGTCGATTTAGTCATGTCCGTCTGTCGTGTGTATGTTGAAATCAGTTTTTAGAAGACCCCAGATATCTGCGAAATCCGAATGTTTATTTATTCTATCAGAGATACGGTTCGAATAGAACGCTATTTAAAATCGGCAAATTCGGTCCATAATCCAGGAAGATATGAGCAAAAATATGAAACTAACTTTTATCAAAAATTGAGATTTTTCGTTCATGCACAGACAGAAATAATAAACAACAGAAATAATAAACACATAACCATACGATAAATTTTGTTATTGTTCTACTTGCTTGTTTCTAAAAACAAAGCAAAAAAGAACAACAATTATGAATGAAGCAGTGTTTGTTATTGGCTAGAAACATGATATTAAATATGTAGAGCCCAGATTAAGAACCTATAAAAGGGGCCTTTTTGGTACTTTTTCGTTCTTCAAAAGGTACTTTTTGAATATTTCTATAATATGATCCGAGAAACATGAAATTAAGCATGTAGAGGCGGATTAAGTGAGAACACATAACAAGGACAATTTTTGGTACTTTTTCGTTCTAAAAAAGGTACTTTTTGAATTTCCTATAATATTGAACCTAGAAACATGAAATTAACTATGAAGAGCCCGGATTAAGTGAGAACACATAAAAAGGAGACTTTTTGGTACTCTTTCGTTCAACAAAAGGCACTTTTTGAATTTTCTATAATATTAAACCTAGAAACATGAAATTAAGTATGTATTGAGTGAGAACCCAAATAGGGGAATTTTTGGTAGCTTTTCGTTCTCCAAAAGGTACGTTTTGAATTGTCTATAATATTGAACCTAGAAACATGAAATTAGGAATGTAGGGCCCGAAGTAAGTGATAACCTTATAAGGGGGACTTTTTGGTAATTTTTCGTTCTTCAAAAGGTACTTTTTTAATTTTCTATAATATTAACCCTAGAAACATGAAATTAAGTATGAAGAGCCCGGATTAAGTAAGAACACTCAAAAAGGGACTTTTTGGTACTTTTTCGTTTTACAAAAGGTACTTTTGAATTTTCTATAATATTGAACCTAGAAACATGAAATTAAGCATGTAGAGCCCGGATTAAGTGAGAACTATTTTATAAGCATTCTTATAATTCACTATCTCCTATCTTGCCTCAATGAATAACTGGCATTATTAACTGCAAGTAAATGAATAACTTGCATTAAGTCAAGGTTAATTTAAAACTAGGCGACATTTATAAAAAACTTAGGGGAGAATGATTAGAAATTCTAAGAACTCAAATAATATTAAGGAAAATAGGTTACATATGTTTTTTATATATAGTATTTTGTACGGTTTGTTCCAGCAATCAGATTGCGAAGTTGGGAAACTGTCATTTAACCAATTTGAGGGAAATTGTTGGTTGCATCTAATGATGGGTATGAAATATAAATTTTTGTCACAAATATATAGGAAACGCACATAATTTTAACTGCCAGGAACAGTTAAAATTTTTTCAGGAGTGGAGTACTCCAGCATTGTGAACTTAAATTAAATGTTAATATGTATGTATGTAGAAGATAATAAATCGAAAGAAGAAAAGTAATAAGTCGAAGAAGAAATTCTAGTTTTGCTTTTCAAAAAGTTAAAATACTTTTGAAAACGATTGTATTAATACAGGTCAGTTACATATTTTGATTGGAATGGTTTCAATTCCGTATTATTCCGATCGATTTTGCTTTAGCTTCTCCAAATTCCGAGTTATTATTTAAAATTGATTCTGTTTAGCTTATCGAAACCAGAATCGTATTTTAGTAAAAATTTAAAGTGGTTTCTTTCCGAAAGAATTTTTCTTAGAGCTCTCTCCGAGTACCTACATCCTTCTCTTTCGCCCCTATGTTTTTGCCAATGGCATGCTGTACACTTGACGCATTGTCCGCCACGGAGGCCAAGGTACCTACCTCCACCCACGATTGCAGGATGACGACGACACGTGATTTGCGAGTAGATCAACACTTGCCGCCGGTACTGAGTTATTTAGGCCCTGCACCGTAACTTTTATCTTTTTATTTTCCAATTTTGTTTTTTACAGTTTTTTGGTACTCTCGGAATATAATATTCCCAGGTGGTGGACAATCTGCGCTCCTCAGCTTAAGTTACTCTAAAGCTGGGAGACGACAGGTGGTTCATCACCACCCCCTATCCGCCACCCGGAGAAGCGTACTTAAATTTAGTACGTTCTGTAACAGTCTGTTAAATGTTAGTTCTGTTTTTAATGGCATATTGTAAGGCGTAATGAAAGTAAGTGTAAAATGTTAAGTAAATTTAAATATTTTTTAATTTTCGAACACACATTATGTTTTTTTTATATATTTCAAATTCAAAAAAAAAAAAAAAGTAATAATAATAAATTTAAATTTAAAATTGTAAACAGTTAAGAAATATCTATCTAAATTTCTTTGGGCAATTTTTCCAGGACCAATAGGTGAAAAGTTACACTCATTTGAAAAAAGCCTGTATGACCAAAATGTCCAACTTTGATCCCCTCTAACTCTGGCATTACTTGAACGATAAAATTCTTGACTTATGTGTCTGGCCTACTATCCAATAGCACTGGTGCAAATTTCATCCAAATCGATTTTTTGAGTTGGGTTAGAATTCATTGTTTCCAAGCTTTGATCGTGATTCTGTTAAATTGGTATTAGAGTACATTAAGCAGTACCTCTGTCATCATAAACTTATATATTTGTTGTCAAAAACTTATGTTCTAAATATCTATAAAAATTTACTTAAAAACGATAAAAGAAAAATTAATGTTAATAAATAAATTTCCACATTATTAGTGCATATTTTTCATTTTTTAGTGAATGAAAATCCTTGCCTTGTTCATAACAAATTTCAAAAATTGCAAATATGAGTACTATAACAATTGTATGTCGCCTATACCTCGAAAAACATAACAAAATATTTTTTCGTTTTTATACAAACGATATATAATAACAGCATTTGTTTTTGAAGACAAGCTATTTTTTTGCCTGGAAACTCTTATTTGAAAGGCCTTTGAAAACCCATTTATATGATATTCATATTATTACATATATACAAAACTTAGTATCGGAGATAACCCATTAACAAAATGTTCTTTATTTGTTCGCCATATTTCAGCATTTTTTAGATAGATTTTGTTAATTTTAATAAAAAACATTCCAAAGATATGAGCGTTAGATTTGTCAAAGGTTTGGGTCCGTAGGACACCAAATTTTCCATTTAAAATGATATTTATAAATCAGAGATGGAGGTAGTGCACTAATTTTTAACTATCACTAATTATTAGTGGTAGTTCAAAATTATTAACTACTTTTATTTACGATTAGTGATGAATTGAAAAATATAAGCCTCAATTAATAATAGTGATAGTGATATTTAAAATTTTTAACTAAAAATATTTTAAAAATAGTTAAAATATTTGTTTTTACAGCCTAGTGAAATAATTTTTTCTACACTAAATTATTAGTTCAAAAAATATTCCTGCACTATTTTTTTTCAACAGAGAAATGTTTCACTCATTTGAAAGTTTAAGTTAATAGGACAGTCTAGAAATGGTTTAAGTCAACCAAAAACTCATTGGACGAATATTATTAATAAGTAAAACGTTCATTATTTACAAAGGTTCCAAGCTATTGCCTAAAAAAAAATCCAGTAACCACATCATTTTGGCAACTGGCAACGCAGATGACGTGGCAATCGAGGTACAAAATTAACCAATTAATTAAAATAAAATTTTGGAATTTAGGTGTTTCAACCATTTCTTTTTAAAGCATGAGATGTTGTTGGGGTAACTGCATATGTAGGGTCTATCATAGTGCCATCGCTAACAAAATCTGTATTTTCCATTTTAATAGATGTATCTTTTAAAAAATTGAATCATTTATTGTCTTACAAATTTTTTCATTTTTATAAAAAAACAAGTAAGAAAGTATAGTCGGGCGAGGCCGACCATATGATACCCTACACCAGTTATGAATATTAAATGTGATTTATTTTCATAATAAAGCATTTATCTTCAATATTCCCTTGTTCCGATACATTTAAGCAATTTATGGATGAAAAACTAATTTTCTAAAAGAGGCTTTATATGGGGGGCTAGGGGCAAATATGGACCAAGCCCGATAAAATTTTGTGAATATATTTATATTTACATAATATTTTATTGTGCTGAATTTCATCGCGATATTTGTGTTTATAAGTTAATTTGGGACATTCAAGTAATTTTCTGAAGGGGACTTTGTATGGGAGCTAGGGTCAAATGGGGCCCGATCTTTATGAAATTTGGCAGGGTCATCAAGACTTCTATAAAACTTAGTTGTGCCGTATATTATCGATATATCTGTATATTTAACATAATTATGAGCTCAGAAGCCCTTTTCGGGGGGTTCTGTTCTATGGGGGCTAGGTGAAATAATGGACCGATTTTAACCATTTTCAATAGGCTTCGTCCTTGGGTCAAATAAATTGCGACCTGTAGCTTGCGCACAAGGTTTACATGGACAGCCAGCCAGCCAGCCAGCCAGACGGACGGACGGACGGACATAGCTTATTGGTATACTTTAAGGTGGGTCTAGGACGAATATTTTTGTATGTTACAAACATCAGCACAAATCCAATATACCCTCCCCACTAAAGTGGTGTAGGGTATAAATAGTGCAAAGAAAATTATTGAAGCCTTTTATTAGTGACTGTTCACATTTTTAGCTATTTGAGTGTAGTGGTTTTTTCTACACTATCACTCAATTGAGTTATAGTTAAAAAAATAAAATTATCACTAAAAAATATTAGTGCTAAAAAAATAACTTCACTACCAATAAGCTCCAGAAAATTAGTGAAAAATATATTTTTTGAAATAATGTTTAGTCCTAGTTAAATATTGATTTAACTAATACTTTAGTGCACTAACCCCATCTCTGTTATAAATACCACAAAGAGGTATTAAAAATGGTATTTACCCGGTATATACCCACAATTTTCCCAACTACTGGGTAAATACCGGGTAGAATCCCGTCTACACAAATTGCAATAAAGATTGTAGAATCTTGTACACATTGAAACTATTCATTTATCGGTTTGTGAACCTACTAATTATATACAGAATTGCCAACACATTCTAACTAATATATTCGGTGAGTGTCATTGCTAACACATATTTGAATAGTACTGTATAAACATAAGAAATATTTTCGATGTTTTTACTCATGTCCCCAATCTTAAGTTAGAAGTCCGTCAAAAATCCCCATTTTATATTGTCCATGAAAAAAGAATTCTCGGTTATTACGAACAATTTTTCAAGTCTCTATATTTTGGTAACCATTTCCATAGCAAAAACATCTCTTATACGAATCATTGGATATCACAAACTGAGGAACTGAAAACCCTCAATTTCATACAATTTTTATACCCTTCACCTTCGTAAGAAGGGTATTAATGTCAAAGTGCTTTACGTGAACACATACCGTGTTGGTCTATTTCCTGGTGGTCCTTTTCAACCACTGGGTGAGCTTTTGTGACGACTGACCACCGCCCCATTGTGCTTTTTACACAAAGGTGGCAATTTACGTATATGAGCTATTTAATCTCTTACCATTGCTGCCCCGTTGCTTAACTTCCAGATGCAAATACATCACTTCCGTGTACAACCATGCAAATGGGATGGCGTCTGTAGAGGCGTAACCGGTGGACTGAAGCCGAGACCTTATTCTTAATCACAGTGACACAACATACGACAGACTCACTCTAGGTATACGGGCGGATGAGCTCCGTGACTCAAACCCAAAATCGGACATGATTTTTATTAATTTAAAATTAAATAAAAAACAAGTAAGAGTCCTATATTCGGCTGTGCTGCATCTTATATACCCTTCACCATGATGTGTTGTAGAATAGAATAGCCAGTACAAAAATTATTACAAAAAATCAAAAAATACCAGTTGTAAAACGAGAAAGTATGAGAAAGTCCCCTTTTATAGATTTTCGATCAATCAGGGTGTTGCATAACTATATAAAAATCAAAGAATGTATCATTCATGGAACAAACACGTTCTCACTATAAATACAAAATTTCATGATTCTTGGTTCAATATTATATAAAATTATAGATTATTATTATAGAAAAAGTACCTTTTGGAGAACGAAAAAGTACCAAAAGGTCCCCTTTTATAAGTTTTCACCTAACCCGGGCTCTACATGCTTAATTTCACGATTCTAGGTTCAATATTATAGAAAATTCAAAAGGTACCTTTTGTAGAAAGAAAAAGTACCCAAAAAGTCCCCTTTTATGTGGTCTCATTTAATCCAGGCTCTACATATTTAATTTCATGTTTCTAGGTTCAATATTATAGAACATTCAAAAAGTACCTTTTGTACAACGAAAAAGTACCAAAAAATCCACTTTTATAGGTTCTCACCTAATCAAGGCCCTGTATGCTAAATTTCATGTTTCTATGTTCAATATTATAGAAAATTAAAAAAGTACCGTTTGTAGAACGAAAAACAAAAAAGTCCCCTTTTAGAGGTTCTTACATGATCCAGGCCCTACATACCTAATTTCACGTTTCTAGGGTCAATATCACAGGAAATTCAAAACGTACCTTTTGAAGAACGATAAAGTACCAAAAAGCCCCCTTTATAGGTTATCACTTACTCCGGACCCTGCATACTTAATTTTATGTTTCAAGGTTCAATATTATAGAAAATTCAAACAGTACTTTTTGAAGATCGAGAAAGTACCAAAAAATCAGTTTTTATAGGTTCTCATCTAATCTAGGCCCTACACACTTAATTTCATGTTTCTAGGTTCAATATTGTAGAAAAGTCAAAAAGTACAAAAAAAAATCCCCTTTTATAGGTTATCACTTACTCCGGGCCCTACATTTTTTATTTATATCTATATGATCAATATTATAGAAAATTCAAAAGTACCTTTTGAAGAACGAAGAAATACAAAAAATCCCCTTTTATAGGTTTTCACTAATCTCGGCCCCTTAATGCTTAATATCATGTTTTCAGGTTCAATATTGTAGAAAATTCAAAAAGTACCAAAAAGTTCATGTTACTAAATTCAATATTATAGAAAAAGTACCAAAAATCCCCCTTTATAGGTTTTCACTAATTTCGGACCCTTAATGCTTAATATCATGTTTTTAGGTTCAATATTATAAAAAATTCAAGAACGAAAAAGTACCAAAAGGTCCCCGGATTAGGTTGTCACCTAATCCTGGCCCTACATGCTAAATTTCACGTTTCTACGTTCAATATTATAGAAAATTCAAGTACCTTTTGTAGAACAAAAAGTACCAAAAAAATCCCCTTTTATGTGTTCGAACCTAATTCGGGCTCTATATATTTAATTTCATGTTCCTAGGTTCAATATTATAGAAAATTCATACTTAGCTTTGTTTTTATAAACAAGTACAATTAAAAATTTTACCGTATGATTATGTGTTTTGTTGTTGTAGTTTACCCTTTCTGTCTGAGCATGAATAAAAAATCTCAATTTTTTATGAAATTTTCAGAAGATGTCTCGGATTTTTGCTCATATCTCCGGTATTTATGGACCGATTTTGCTGATTTTAAAGAGCGATCTTCGAAAGCATGTCAGAGTTATTGAAGATTTGGATCTCGGCGATATCTGGGGTCCTCTCACAGACGGACAGACGGACATAGCTTAAGCAACTCCTTTACCTATAAGGATCCAGAATATATATACTTTATGGGGTCGGAAAATTATATTATAGAAATTACAAACAGAATGACAAACTTATATATACCCTTCTCACGAAGGTCAATTTAAATGAATTTTTTGAGATTTTAATTATACTTGTTACAAAATTCTTTTATAGCCCAAAAGTGTATTTTGGACGGATTTTTATTATCTCGAGGAATGTACGGGCTCTACTTTTTTCCAAATAAAATGTTTTCCCTGACCCTAACGCTTTTATTTTCAAATTATTTTCATTATCATACCTTCTAATAATGTCATCGACGCAGTCAGTTGCCCACGAAGTCGTTTACCCACGATTTTACTTATATTTGATACAGATTTAATATTTCCACCTATTCCAATTATAAGATGCCTTATTTCTATAGTTCTTAGAACGCCGCTGCAGCTATATTTACATATATAGTAGGGTGATCGACTCGATTTTTAAACCGGTTTTAAAACCGGTTTTTTCTGCTTTACCAGTGTCGGTTTTTTCTTAATGTTGATTTTTCGAATATCGAATAACCCGGTTTTTTCACTTTTTAAAAACCGGTTTCGAATACTTTTATTTCCTTTGTATTCAAAGATTATTTAAATGAAATTTTTAAGTAAATAATAATACAGCTAAATTTTAAAAATATTTGAGTCGAGGAACTAGCGTATATTTTTCTAAAGCTCCTTTGGTTAAACTTTTTTGATTTTCCTAATTAATTAAAAAAATGTATTTGTAAAATTGATAACTGTTTGATAAAATTTTATCAATCTTAAGATTATATTCCAATTACAATAATTAATTTACGGCTGAAATTTTGGAATGCCTATGCAAATTTCATAAACAGGGCTTTTAAAATAAGCTAGGATTACATAGTACCTTATGTTTAATAGAAGTGTCCCACTTTTTTCCTAATTTTTATACCCACCATCAAAAAAGATGGGGGTATATTGATTTTGTCATTCCGTTTGTAACACATCGAAATATTGGTCATAGACCCATAAAAGTATATATATTCCGGGTCCTTATTAAATTCTAAGACGATCTAGCCATGTCCGTCCGTCTGTCTGTTGAAATCACGATAGGGACCACACGAGAGGAGCTAGACAGTTGAAATTTTGCATAAATATTCTCTATTGTTAAGGTTTGTTTGGTATTGAAAATGGGCAATATCGGTCCACTTTTTCGGATAGCCCCCATACAAGTGGACCTCCAAAAAACAGCTTTAACGGGCATAACTGTTTTATAAGTAGGAGTATAGCGATGAAATTCGACATAAAGAAGTTTAATGTGAGCCAAAATCTTTCTACAAAATTTTTTGAGGATCGGCCTATAAATGACCCTACCTCCCATATAAGGTCCCCTTATGAAAATTACTTTAACACTCATTACTGGTCCCAAAATGTAAGTATAGCAATGAAATTCGGTATAAGTATGTTTCTTACGAACCAAAATCTCTCTACCAATTTTTTTAGGATCGGCCCATAAATGACCCTACACCCTATATAAGGTCCCCTTTAGAAAATGACTTTAACACTCATTACTAGCCTAAAAATTCGAGTATAGTGATGAAATTCAGCATAAGTAAGTTTCTTACGAACCAAAACCTTTTAACCAATTTTTTTAGGATCGGCCCATAAATGACCCTACCCCCCATATAAGGTCCCCTCCTGAAAATGACTTAAGCACTCATTACTGGCCCTAAAATGCAAGTATAGCGATGAAATTCGACATAAATAAGTTTCATGTGAGCCAAAATTTTTCTACCAAATTTTTTCAGGATCGGTCCATAATTGACCCTACCCCCTATATAAGGTCCCTTTTAGAAAATTACTTTAACACTCATTACTGGTCCAAAAATGCGAATATAGCGATGAAATTCGGTATAAGTAAGTTTCTTACGAATAAATAAATGACCCTATCCCCCATATAAGGTCCCCTTCTGAAAATGACTTTAACGATCATTACTGGCTAAAAAATATGAATATAGCAATAAAATTTTACACAATTAAGTTCCTCGCGAGCCAAAATCTTTTTAATAACTTTTATGTGGATAGGTCCATAATTGGCCCTACTCTCCCTATTGGGTCCACTTCAGGAAATAGCTTAAACGCTCATTACTGTCTTCAAAATACGAGTAAAGCGATGAAATGCTACACACGTAAGTTTCTTACGAGCCAAAACCTCTGTACCAATTTTTTTGGATCGGCCCATAAATGACCCTTCCCCCATATAAGGTCCCCCTCTGCAAATAACTACAATGATCATTACTGGCTTAAAAATATGAATGTGACGAAAATTGACGCACATAAGTTTAATGCGTGCCAAAATCTCTCCACCAAATTTAGCGAGGATCGGTCCATAATTTAATTTTCAGAAAATTACTTAAACGATCATTACTGGCTTAAAAATATGAGTTATGAAATACGGTTATGAAATTCGCTCCGAATTTCATGCGGAATGTGTTGGTAATACACAAAAGGTTCCCTTCAGGAAAGAGTTAATAACTACGAGTGTTCCTTATTTAAAATACGAATATAGCGCTGAAATTTTGCATAAACAAGTCCTATACATAATCTATGTACAAAATTTTATGAGTATCGGTTCATAATTGACGCTCACGGTTTAAGAATTGAAATAAAATATTTGTTTTTTTTTTTTAATTGACTTAAGCCATATTCCAAATATCACCCTGGTGTTTATAGGGGAGCATTCCTTTTACGGCATACGGTTTGATGGTGGGTATATGAGATTCGGCACAGCCGAATATAACACTCTTACTTGTTTTATATTAATGAAATAATGTAAATCAGATGACTAGATCTATAGTTATAATCTCTTAAACTGTTAAAATCATTTCGGGCCATGTTTTATTAATCAAATTTAAACATAAACATTAAGTTTTTCAAATTAAAATATATTTTTTTATTTATAATGAAAAACCGGTTAACCGGTTTTTTCTGAATTTGAAAAAAATCAACCGGTTTTTCTTAAATGTCAACTATTCGAACTATTCGAAAACCGGTTTTTGGAAAATGTCGAATAATCGATCACCCTAATATATAGACACCATGAAATACACAATATAGTAGAACTGAATTTTAATATTAACGATGCAAAATCATAGAACATAAATTGTTTGTCCGATTTTGCGTTTGACTTTAAAATGTTTGTGTTTCTTCTTTAATGTAGAATACTTCTATAAAGAAAAGGAAGCTTCTGCAAATTTGTATCAGAATAATAAGCTAGTAAGTGGTAAAAATCATGTAATTTTTAAAATACTTTTTTATTTATTTTAAAATCAATAAAAATCATGTCCGGTTTTGGGTTTGAGTCACTATATAAGTTTGTCATTCCGTTTGAAATTTCTATAATGGAATTTTCCGACCCAATAAAGTACATATATATATTTTGGATAATTATAGACAGCGGAGTCGATTTAGTCATGTCCGTCTGTCGTGTGTATGTTGAAATCAGTTTTTAGAAGACCCCAGATATCTGCGAAATCCGAATGTTTATTTATTCTATCAGAGATACGGTCGAATAGAACGCTATTTAAAATCGGCAAATTCGGTCCATAATCCAGGAAGATATGAGCAAAAATATGAAACTAACTTTTATCAAAAATTGAGATTTTTCGTTCATGCACAGACAGAAATAATAAACAACAGAAATAATAAACACATAACCATACGATAAATTTTGTTATTGTTCTACTTGCTTGTTTCTAAAAACAAAGCAAAAAAAGAACAACAATTATGAATGAAGCAGTGTTTTGTTATTGGCTAGAAACATGATATTAAATATGTAGAGCCCAGATTAAGAACCTATAAAAGGGGCCTTTTTGGTACTTTTTCGTTCTTCAAAAGGTACTTTTTGAATATTCTATAATAATGATCCGAGAAACATGAAATTAAGCATGTAGAGGCCGGATTAAGTGAGAACACATAAAAGGACAATTTTTGGTACTTTTTCGTTCTAAAAAAGGTACTTTTTGAATTTCCTATAATATTGAACCTAGAAACATGAAATTAACTATGAAGAGCCCGGATTAAGTGAGAACACATAAAAAGGAGACTTTTTGGTACTCTTTCGTTCAACAAAAGGCACTTTTTGAATTTTCTATAATATTAAACCTAGAAACATGAAATTAAGTATGTATTGAGTGAGAACCCAAAATAGGGGAATTTTTGGTAGCTTTTCGTTCTCCAAAAGGTACGTTTTGAATTGTCTATAATATTGAACCTAGAAACATGAAATTAGGAATGTAGGGCCCGAAGTAAGTGATAACTTATAAAGGGGGACTTTTTGGTAATTTTTCGTTCTTCAAAAGGTACTTTTTTAATTTTCTATAATATTAACCCTAGAAACATGAAATTAAGTATGAAGAGCCCGGATTAAGTAAGAACACTCAAAAAGGGACTTTTTGGTACTTTTTCGTTTTACAAAAGGTACTTTTTGAATTTTCTATAATATTGAACCTAGAAACATGAAATTAAGCATGTAGAGCCCGGATTAAGTGAGAACTATTTTATAAGCATTCTTATAATTCACTATCTCCTATCTTGCCTCAATGAATAACTTGCATTATTAACTGCAAGTAAATGAATAACTTGCATTAAGTCAAGGTTAATTTAAAACTAGGCGACATTTATAAAAAACTTAGGGGAGAATGATTAGAAATTCTAAGAACTCAAATAATATTAAGGAAAATAGGTTACATATGTTTTTTATATATAGTATTTTGTACGGTTTGTTCCAGCAATCAGATTGCGAAGTTGGGAAACTGTCATTTAACCAATTTGAGGGAAATTGTTGGTTGCATCTAATGATGGGTATGAAATATAAATTTTTGTCACAAATATATAGGAAACGCACATAATTTTAACTGCCAGGAACAGTTAAAATTTTTTCAGGAGTGGAGTACTCCAGCATTGTGAACTTAAATTAAATGTTAATATGTATGTATGTAGAAGATAATAAATCGAAAGAAGAAAAGTAATAAGTCGAAGAAGAAATTCTAGTTTTGCTTTTCAAAAAGTTAAAATACTTTTGAAAACGATTTGTATTAATACAGGTCAGTTACATATTTTGATTGGAATGGTTTCAATTCCGTATTATTCCGATCGATTTTGCTTTAGCTTCTCCAAATTCCGAGTTATTATTTAAAATTGATTCTGTTTAGCTTATCGAAACCAGAATCGTATTTTAGTAAAAATTTAAAGTGGTTTCTTTCCGAAAGAATTTTTCTTAGAGCTCTCTCCGAGTACCTACATCCTTCTCTTTCGCCCCTATGTTTTTGCCAATGGCATGCTGTACACTTGACGCATTGTCCGCCACGGAGGCCAAGGTACCTACCTCCACCCACGATTGCAGGATGACGACGACACGTGATTTGCGAGTAGATCAACACTTGCCGCCGGTACTGAGTTATTTAGGCCCTGCACCGTAACTTTTATCTTTTTATTTTCCATTTTTGTTTTTTACAGTTTTTTGGTACTCTCGGAATATAATATTCCCAGGTGGTGGACAATCTGCGCTCCCTCAGCTTAAGTTACTCTAAAGCTGGGAGACGACAGGTGGTTCATCACCACCCCCTATCCGCCACCCGGAGAAGCGTACTTAAATTTAGTACGTTCTGTAACAGTCTGTTAAATGTTAGTTCTGTTTTTAATGGCATATTGTAAGGCGTAATGAAAGTAAGTGTAAAATGTTAAGTTAAATTTAAATATTTTTTAATTTTTCGAACACAAATTATGTTTTTTTTTATATATTTCAAATTCAAAAAAAAAAAAAAGTAATAATAATAAATTTAAATTTAAAATTGTAAACAGTTAAGAAATATCTATCTAAATTTCTTTGGGCAATTTTTCCAGGACCAATAGGTGAAAAGTTACACTCATTTGAAAAAAGCCTGTATGACCAAAATGTCCAACTTTGATCCCCTCTAACTCTGGCATTACTTGAACGATAAAATTCTTGACTTATGTGTCTGGCCTACTATCCAATAGCACTGGTGCAAATTTCATCCAAATCGATTTTTTGAGTTGGGTTAGAATTCATTGTTTCCAAGCTTTGATCGTGATTCTGTTAAATTGGTATTAGAGTACATTAAGCAGTACCTCTGTCATCATAAACTTATATATTTGTTGTCAAAAACTTATGTTCTAAATATCTATAAAAATTTACTTAAAAACGATAAAAGAAAAATTAATGTTAATAAATAAATTTCCACATTATTAGTGCATATTTTTCATTTTTTAGTGAATGAAAATCCTTGCCTTGTTCATAACAAATTTCAAAAATTGCAAATATGAGTACTATAACAAATTGTATGTCGCCTATACCTCGAAAAACATAACAAAATATTTTTTTCGTTTTTATACAAACGATATATAATAACAGCATTTGTTTTTGAAGACAAGCTATTTTTTTGCCTGGAAACTCTTATTTGAAAGGCCTTTGAAAACCCATTTATATGATATTCATATTATTACATATATACAAAACTTAGTATCGGAGATAACCCATTAACAAAATGTTCTTTATTTGTTCGCCATATTTCAGCATTTTTTAGATAGATTTTGTTAATTTTAATAAAAAACATTCCCAAAGATATGAGCGTTAGATTTGTCAAAGGTTTGGGTCCGTAGGACACCAAATTTTCCATTTAAAATGATATTTATAAATCAGAGATGGAGGTAGTGCACTAATTTTTAACTATCACTAATTATTAGTGGTAGTTCAAAATTATTAACTACTTTTATTTACGATTAGTGATGAATTGAAAAATATAAGCCTCAATTAATAATAGTGATAGTGATATTTAAAATTTTTAACTAAAAATATTTTAAAAATAGTTAAAATATTTGTTTTTACAGCCTAGTGAAATAATTTTTTCTACACTAAATTATTAGTTCAAAAAATATTCCTGCACTATTTTTTTTCAACAGAGAAATGTTTCACTCATTTGAAAGTTTAAGTTAATAGGACAGTCTAGAAATGGTTTAAGTCAACCAAAAACTCATTGGACGAATATTATTAATAAGTAAAACGTTCATTATTTACAAAGGTTCCAAGCTATTGCCTAAAAAAAAATCCAGTAACCACATCATTTTGGCAACTGGCAACGCAGATGACGTGGCAATCGAGGTACAAAATTAACCAATTAATTAAAATAAAATTTTGGAATTTAGGTGTTTCAACCATTTCTTTTTAAAGCATGAGATGTTGTTGGGGTAAC
This sequence comes from Lucilia sericata, assembly GCF_015586225.1. NCBI lineage: Eukaryota > Metazoa > Arthropoda > Insecta > Diptera > Calliphoridae > Lucilia > Lucilia sericata. The sequence continues at coordinate 24,883 of NW_023995702.1, read as the reverse complement.
TGCATATGTAGGGTCTATCATAGTGCCATCGCTAACAAAATCTGTATTTTCCATTTTAATGTATCTTTTAAAAAATTTAATCATTTATTGTCTTACAAATTTTTTCATTTTTATAAAAAAAAATAGTGCAAAGAAAATTATTGAAGCCTTTTATTAGTGACTGTTCAAATTTTTAGCTATTTGAGTGTAGTGGTTTTTTCTACACTATCACTCAATTGAGTTATAGTTAAAAAAATAAAATTATCACTAAAAAATATTAGTGCTAAAAAATAACTTCACTACCAATAAGCTCCAGAAAAATATATTTTTTGAAATAATGTTTAGTCCTAGTTAAATATTGATTTAACTAATACTTTAGTGCACTAACCCCATCTCTGTTATAAATACCACAAAGAGGTATTAAAAATGGTATTTACCCGGTATATACCCACAATTTTCCCAACTACTGGGTAAATACCGGGTAGAATCCCGTCTACACAAATTGCAATAAAGATTGTAGAATCTTGTACACATTGAAACTATTCATTTATCGGTTTGTGAACCTACTAATTATATACAGAATTGCCAACACATTCTAATTAATATATTCGGTGAGTGTCATTGCTAACACATATTTGAATAGTACTGTATAAACATAAGAAATATTTTCGATGTTTTTACTCATGTCCCCAATCTTAAGCTAGAAGTCCGTTAAAAATCCCCATTTTATATTGTCCATGAAAAAAGAATTCTCGGTTATTACGAACAATTTTTCAAGTCTCTATATTTTGGTAACCATTTCCATAGCAAAAACATCTCTTATACGAATCATTGGATATCACAAACTGAGGGACTGAAAACCCTCAATTTCATACAATTTTTATACCCTTCACCTTCGTAAGAAGGGTATTAATGTCAAAGTGCTTTACGTGAACACATACCGTGTTGGCCTATTTCCCGGTGGTCCTTTTCAACCACTGGGTGAGCTTTTGTGACGACTGACCACCGCCCCATTGTGCTTTTTACACAAAGGTGGCAATTTACGTATATGAGCTATTTAATCTCTTACCATTGCTGCCCCGTTGCTTAACTTCCAGATGCAAATACACCACTTCCGTGTACAACCATGCAAATGGGATGGCGTCTGTAGAGGCGTAACCGGTGGACTGAAGCCGAGACCTTATTCTTAATCACAGTGACACAACATACGACAGACTCACTCTAGGTATACGGGCGGATGAGCTCCGTGACTCAAACCCAAAATCGGACATGATTTTTATTAATTTAAAATTAAATAAAAAACAAGTAAGAGTCCTATATTCGGCTGTGCTGCATCTTATATACCCTTCACCATGATGTGTTGTAGAATAGAATAGCCAGTACAAAAATTATTACAAAAAATCAAAAAATACCAGTTGTAAAACGAGAAAGTATGAGAAAGTCCCCTTTTATAGATTTTCGATCAATCAGGGTGTTGCATAACTATATAAAAATCAAAGAATGTATCATTCATGGAACAAACACGTTCTCACTATAAATACAAAATTTCATGATTCTTGGTTCAATATTATATAAAATTATAGATTATTATTATAGAAAAAGTACCTTTTGGAGAACGAAAAAGTACCAAAAGGTCCCCTTTTATAAGTTTTCACCTAACCCGGGCTCTACATGCTTAATTTCACGATTCTAGGTTCAATATTATAGAAAATTCAAAAGGTACCTTTTGTAGAAAGAAAAAGTACCCAAAAAGTCCCCTTTTATGTGGTCTCATTTAATCCAGGCTCTACATATTTAATTTCATGTTTCTAGGTTCAATATTATAGAACATTCAAAAAGTACCTTTTGTACAACGAAAAAGTACCAAAAAATCCACTTTTATAGGTTCTCACCTAATCAAGGCCCTGTATGCTAAATTTCATGTTTCTATGTTCAATATTATAGAAAATTAAAAAAGTACCGTTTGTAGAACGAAAAACAAAAAAGTCCCCTTTTAGAGGTTCTTACATGATCCAGGCCCTACATACCTAATTTCACGTTTCTAGGGTCAATATCACAGGAAATTCAAAACGTACCTTTTGAAGAACGATAAAGTACCAAAAAGCCCCCTTTATAGGTTATCACTTACTCCGGACCCTGCATACTTAATTTTATGTTTCAAGGTTCAATATTATAGAAAATTCAAACAGTACTTTTTGAAGATCGAGAAAGTACCAAAAAATCAGTTTTTATAGGTTCTCATCTAATCTAGGCCCTACACACTTAATTTCATGTTTCTAGGTTCAATATTGTAGAAAAGTCAAAAAGTACAAAAAAAAATCCCCTTTTATAGGTTATCACTTACTCCGGGCCCTACATTTTTTATTTTATATCTATATGATCAATATTATAGAAAATTCAAAAGTACCTTTTGAAGAACGAAGAAATACAAAAAATCCCCTTTTATAGGTTTTCACTAATCTCGGCCCCTTAATGCTTAATATCATGTTTTCAGGTTCAATATTGTAGAAAATTCAAAAAGTACCAAAAAGTTCATGTTACTAAATTCAATATTATAGAAAAAGTACCAAAAATCCCCCTTTATAGGTTTTCACTAATTTCGGACCCTTAATGCTTAATATCATGTTTTTAGGTTCAATATTATAAAAAATTCAAGAACGAAAAAGTACCAAAAGGTCCCCGGATTAGGTTGTCACCTAATCCTGGCCCTACATGCTAAATTTCACGTTTCTACGTTCAATATTATAGAAAATTCAAGTACCTTTTGTAGAACAAAAAGTACCAAAAAAATCCCCTTTTATGTGTTCGAACCTAATTCGGGCTCTATATATTTAATTTCATGTTCCTAGGTTCAATATTATAGAAAATTCATACTCAGCTTTGTTTTTATAAACAAGTACAATTAAAAATTTTACCGTACGATTATGTGTTTTGTTGTTGTAGTTTACCCTTTCTGTCTGAGCATGAATAAAAAATCTCAATTTTTTATGAAATTTTCAGAAGATGTCTCGGATTTTTGCTCATATCTCCGGTATTTATGGACCGATTTTGCTGATTTTAAAGAGCGATCTTCGAAAGCATGTCAGAGTTATTGAAGATTTGGATCTCGGCGATATCTGGGGTCCTCTCACAGACGGACAGACGGACATAGCTTAATCAACTCCTTTACCTATAAGGATCCAGAATATATATACTTTATGGGGTCGGAAAATTATATTATAGAAATTACAAACAGAATGACAAACTTATATATACCCTTCTCACGAAGGTCAATTTAAATGAATTTTTTGAGATTTTAATTATACTTGTTACAAAATTCTTTTATAGCCCAAAAGTGTATTTTGGACGGATTTTTATTATCTCGAGGAATGTACGGGCTCTACTTTTTTCCAAATAAAATGTTTTCCCTGACCCTAACGCTTTTATTTTCAAATTATTTTCATTATCATACCTTCTAATAATGTCATCGACGCAGTCAGTTGCCCACGAAGTCGTTTACCCACGATTTTACTTATATTTGATACAGATTTAATATTTCCACCTATTCCAATTATAAGATGCCTTATTTCTATAGTTCTTAGAACGCCGCTGCAGCTATATTTACATATATAGTAGGGTGATCGACTCGATTTTTAAACCGGTTTTAAAACCGGTTTTTTCTGCTTTACCAGTGTCGGTTTTTTCTTAATGTTGATTTTTCGAATATCGAATAACCCGGTTTTTTCACTTTTTAAAAACCGGTTTCGAATACTTTTATTTCCTTTGTATTCAAAGATTATTTAAATGAAATTTTTAAGTAAATAATAATACAGCTAAATTTTAAAAATATTTGAGTCGAGGAACTAGCGTATATTTTTCTAAAGCTCCTTTGGTTAAACTTTTTTGATTTTCCTAATTAATTAAAAAAATGTATTTGTAAAATTGATAACTGTTTGATAAAATTTTATCAATCTTAAGATTATATTCCAATTACAATAATTAATTTACGGCTGAAATTTTGGAATGCCTATGCAAATTTCATAAACAGGGCTTTTAAAATAAGCTAGGATTACATAGTACCTTATGTTTAATAGAAGTGTCCCACTTTTTTCCTAATTTTTATACCCACCATCAAAAAAGATGGGGGTATATTGATTTTGTCATTCCGTTTGTAACACATCGAAATATTGGTCATAGACCCATAAAAGTATATATATTCCGGGTCCTTATTAAATTCTAAGACGATCTAGCCATGTCCGTCCGTCTGTCTGTTGAAATCACGATAGGGACCACACGAGAGGAGCTAGACAGTTGAAATTTTGCATAAATATTCTCTATTGTTAAGGTTTGTTTGGTATTGAAAATGGGCAATATCGGTCCACTTTTTCGGATAGCCCCCATACAAGTGGACCTCCAAAAAACAGCTTTAACGGGCATAACTGTTTTATAAGTAGGAGTATAGCGATGAAATTCGACATAAAGAAGTTTAATGTGAGCCAAAATCTTTCTACAAAATTTTTTGAGGATCGGCCTATAAATGACCCTACCTCCCATATAAGGTCCCCTTATGAAAATTACTTTAACACTCATTACTGGTCCCAAAATGTAAGTATAGCAATGAAATTCGGTATAAGTATGTTTCTTACGAACCAAAATCTCTCTACCAATTTTTTTAGGATCGGCCCATAAATGACCCTACACCCTATATAAGGTCCCCTTTAGAAAATGACTTTAACACTCATTACTAGCCTAAAAATTCGAGTATAGTGATGAAATTCAGCATAAGTAAGTTTCTTACGAACCAAAACCTTTTAACCAATTTTTTTAGGATCGGCCCATAAATGACCCTACCCCCCATATAAGGTCCCCTCCTGAAAATGACTTAAGCACTCATTACTGGCCCTAAAATGCAAGTATAGCGATGAAATTCGACATAAATAAGTTTCATGTGAGCCAAAATTTTTCTACCAAATTTTTTCAGGATCGGTCCATAATTGACCCTACCCCCTATATAAGGTCCCTTTTAGAAAATTACTTTAACACTCATTACTGGTCCAAAAATGCGAATATAGTGATGAAATTCGGTATAAGTAAGTTTCTTACGAATAAATAAATGACCCTATCCCCCATATAAGGTCCCCTTCTGAAAATGACTTTAACGATCATTACTGGCTAAAAAATATGAATATAGCAATAAAATTTTACACAATTAAGTTCCTCGCGAGCCAAAATCTTTTTAATAACTTTTATGTGGATAGGTCCATAATTGGCCCTACTCTCCCTATTGGGTCCACTTCAGGAAATAGCTTAAACGCTCATTACTGTCTTCAAAATACGAGTAAAGCGATGAAATGCTACACACGTAAGTTTCTTACGAGCCAAAACCTCTGTACCAATTTTTTTGGATCGGCCCATAAATGACCCTTCCCCCATATAAGGTCCCCCTCTGCAAATAACTACAATGATCATTACTGGCTTAAAAATATGAATGTGACGAAAATTGACGCACATAAGTTTAATGCGTGCCAAAATCTCTCCACCAAATTTAGCGAGGATCGGTCCATAATTTAATTTTCAGAAAATTACTTAAACGATCATTACTGGCTTAAAAATATGAGTTATGAAATACGGTTATGAAATTCGCTCCGAATTTCATGCGGAATGTGTTGGTAATACACAAAAGGTTCCCTTCAGGAAAGAGTTAATAACTACGAGTGTTCCTTATTTAAAATACGAATATAGCGCTGAAATTTTGCATAAACAAGTCCTATACATAATCTATGTACAAAATTTTATGAGTATCGGTTCATAATTGACGCTCACGGTTTAAGAATTGAAATAAAATATTTGTTTTTTTTTTTTAATTGACTTAAGCCATATTCCAAATATCACCCTGATGTTTATAGGGGAGCATTCCTTTTACGGCATACGGTTTGATGGTGGGTATATGAGATTCGGCACAGCCGAATATAACACTCTTACTTGTTTTATATTAATGAAATAATGTAAATCAGATGACTAGATCTATAGTTATAATCTCTTAAACTGTTAAAATCATTTCGGGCCATGTTTTATTAATCAAATTTAAACATAAACATTAAGTTTTTCAAATTAAAATATATTTTTTTATTTATAATGAAAAACCGGTTAACCGGTTTTTTCTGAATTTGAAAAAAATCAACCGGTTTTTCTTAAATGTCAACTATTCGAACTATTCGAAAACCGGTTTTTGGAAAATGTCGAATAATCGATCACCCTAATATATAGACACCATGAAATACACAATATAGTAGAACTGAATTTTAATATTAACGATGCAAAATCATAGAACATAAATTGTTTGTCCGATTTTGCGTTTGACTTTAAAATGTTTGTGTTTCTTCTTTAATGTAGAATACTTCTATAAAGAAAAGGAAGCTTCTGCAAATTTGTATCAGAATAATAAGCTAGTAAGTGGTAAAAATCATGTAATTTTTAAAATACTTTTTTATTTATTTTAAAATCAATAAAAATCATGTCCGGTTTTGGGTTTGAGTCACTATATAAGTTTGTCATTCCGTTTGAAATTTCTATAATGGAATTTTCCGACCCAATAAAGTACATATATATATTTTGGATAATTATAGACAGCGGAGTCGATTTAGTCATGTCCGTCTGTCGTGTGTATGTTGAAATCAGTTTTTAGAAGACCCCAGATATCTGCGAAATCCGAATGTTTATTTATTCTATCAGAGATACGGTCGAATAGAACGCTATTTAAAATCGGCAAATTCGGTCCATAATCCAGGAAGATATGAGCAAAAATATGAAACTAACTTTTATCAAAAATTGAGATTTTTCGTTCATGCACAGACAGAAATAATAAACAACAGAAATAATAAACACATAACCATACGATAAATTTTGTTATTGTTCTACTTGCTTGTTTCTAAAAACAAAGCAAAAAAAGAACAACAATTATGAATGAAGCAGTGTTTTGTTATTGGCTAGAAACATGATATTAAATATGTAGAGCCCAGATTAAGAACCTATAAAAGGGGCCTTTTTGGTACTTTTTCGTTCTTCAAAAGGTACTTTTTGAATATTCTATAATAATGATCCGAGAAACATGAAATTAAGCATGTAGAGGCCGGATTAAGTGAGAACACATAAAAGGACAATTTTTGGTACTTTTTCGTTCTAAAAAAGGTACTTTTTGAATTTCCTATAATATTGAACCTAGAAACATGAAATTAACTATGAAGAGCCCGGATTAAGTGAGAACACATAAAAAGGAGACTTTTTGGTACTTTTTCGTTCAACAAAAGGCACTTTTTGAATTTTCTATAATATTAAACCTAGAAACATGAAATTAAGTATGTATTGAGTGAGAACCCAAAATAGGGGAATTTTTGGTAGCTTTTCGTTCTCCAAAAGGTACGTTTTGAATTGTCTATAATATTGAACCTAGAAACATGAAATTAGGAATGTAGGGCCCGAAGTAAGTGATAACTTATAAAGGGGGACTTTTTGGTAATTTTTCGTTCTTCAAAAGGTACTTTTTTAATTTTCTATAATATTAACCCTAGAAACATGAAATTAAGTATGAAGAGCCCGGATTAAGTAAGAACACTCAAAAAGGGACTTTTTGGTACTTTTTCGTTTTACAAAAGGTACTTTTTGAATTTTCTATAATATTGAACCTAGAAACATGAAATTAAGCATGTAGAGCCCGGATTAAGTGAGAACTATTTTATAAGCATTCTTATAATTCACTATCTCCTATCTTGCCTCAATGAATAACTTGCATTATTAACTGCAAGTAAATGAATAACTTGCATTAAGTCAAGGTTAATTTAAAACTAGGCGACATTTATAAAAAACTTAGGGGAGAATGATTAGAAATTCTAAGAACTCAAATAATATTAAGGAAAATAGGTTACATATGTTTTTTATATATAGTATTTTGTACGGTTTGTTCCAGCAAACAGATTGCGAAGTTGGGAAACTGTCATTTAACCAATTTGAGGGAAATTGTTGGTTGCATCTAATGATGGGTATGAAATATAAATTTTTGTCACAAATATATAGGAAACGCACATAATTTTAACTGCCAGGAACAGTTAAAATTTTTTCAGGAGTGGAGTACTCCAGCATTGTGAACTTAAATTAAATGTTAATATGTATGTATGTAGAAGATAATAAATCGAAAGAAGAAAAGTAATAAGTCTAAGAAGAAATTCTAGTTTTGCTTTTCAAAAAGTTAAAATACTTTTGAAAACGATTTGTATTAATACAGGTCAGTTACATATTTTGATTGGAATGGTTTCAATTCCGTATTATTCCGATCGATTTTGCTTTAGCTTCTCCAAATTCCGAGTTATTATTTAAAATTGATTCTGTTTAGCTTATCGAAACCAGAATCGTATTTTAGTAAAAATTTAAAGTGGTTTCTTTCCGAAAGAATTTTTCTTAGAGCTCTCTCCGAGTACATACATCCTTCTCTTTCGCCCCTATGTTTTTGCCAATGGCATGCTGTACACTTGACGCATTGTCCGCCACGGAGGCCAAGGTACCTACCTCCACCCACGATTACAGGATGACGACGACACGTGATTTGCGAGTAGATCAACACTTGCCGCCGGTACTGAGTTATTTAGGCCCTGCACCGTAACTTTTATCTTTTTATTTTCCATTTTTGTTTTTTACAGTTTTTTGGTACTTTCGGAATATAATATTCCCAGGTGGTGGACAATCTGCGCTCCCTCAGCTTAAGTTACTCTAAAGCTGGGAGACGACAGGTGGTTCATCACCACCCCCTATCCGCCACCCGGAGAAGCGTACTTAAATTTAGTACGTTCTGTAACAGTCTGTTAAATGTTAGTTCTGTTTTTAATGGCATATTGTAAGGCGTAATGAAAGTAAGTGTAAAATGTTAAGTTAAATTTAAATAAATCCTTAAAATTTAATAATTTATGCAGCCAGTTTAAGGTGGAGGGTATTTCAGATTCGGCACAGCCGAATATAGCACTCTAACTTGTTTTAGTAAAAATTTATTTATTATTGTATAGTCAATTCAAATAGATTCAGTGTAGAGAATGTTATCCGATTTGACTCAAATTTTGTGTAACAAAATTTTGACATGAATTTCCTGAAGTTCTTGAAATAAAAAGCAGTATAAAAGTGTCGATTAAGAAAATTTGCCATATTACCGAACCTATGAAATGCGTATTATTTAATATAATAAATAAAAAGCGCCTCAATGTACATACATATATATGTATGTACATACAAGTAAACTTACATATTTTTGTATGATTATATCGAAAAGATAAAATTACAATTTGCAGGAATATTTATAATGAAGGTGCAGCCATAAATATGCAAGATATTAAATTCCTTTCAAAAATCTCCAACGATGATGCTCTTACATTGAATCTCTATATGTGTGTCTGCCCTTCAGTTTGCTCCGTGTGTCCGTCTGTTCACACATCCATACGAAATTTTTTATAATAATTTTTGTATCTGTTCATATGCGTTATACGAGAAGTTGACAATGATTCTTTCTGTCTCCCCATAAACACGTATTGTCATTTTTAAACAGGTTCATCGGTAAGGAGATAAAAAGTTTATGCACAACTCGTTTATTTATATTTCAGTGTTACCAAACCAAAATAACGTAAAATTTAACAATGTCACACATTCATTAACGAATGAAGATAACGCATAATCGAAAATTGTTACAAAATTAAAAAAAATCATTAATTATTCATTTATAACTGTGACATTTAATAGTTAATTTCGAATAATTTCTTTTCAAATGGATTAACATACATAGACGAATAAAACGATTTTCAGAATATTGAGAATTAAAATTTTGTTATATAATTAGACCAACATTTGTTGAGAAATTTGTATAAGAAAATTATTTTTTGAATTATATTTAATAATAAAAAATTATTATAAAAAGTATAATTGCACTTACTCGGCAACACTTTATTATTTGCGTATGAATATTAGACTCCTCCAAAAAAGTGTTTTGGGATAATGTAAATATAAAATTGAATCGAATTGGTTAGATATTTATGTATATACACTAATAATAATCCATGCCTAATATATACGAAAAATGTCGTACATTGTACGAATCTTTCGTTGTTTCGCAGCACGAAATTGTTTCGTAATATATACGAGATTGTACGAAATATTTTAGTATAATGAAAATAATCTTGGAAAAATTAAATTATATAAATTGTAAAATGTAAATTTAGAATAAATATGGTAAAATTTACAAAATATCTATTTATGCAAACATTTCATTTTAAAATAATTTTTCTAATTTTAATTAACAAATTAACATCCATACGAATTTTTCTTTTGCTATGAAAATAATTCGTGAATTATATTATACTTTTTCTTAAATTTTATAAAAAATGTTGTACACTGAAAATAATCCATGCCTAATATACACGAAAAATGTTGTACATTGTACGAAATGATTCGTGGTTTCGCACCACGAAATTCCTTCGTAATATATACGAAATTGTACGAAATATTTTAGTAAAATGCAAAATAATTTTATATAATTTTAGAAAAAAAAATTTTTTCATTTTACGATTTTTTTTAAAGACATAAATATGTTAGTTCTTTTAATATAATTATTGTAAATTTAGAAAAAGATTGCGAATTTAAAAATACAAATTTTTATGTTTTTTAAAAAAACATAAAAAATTTTACAGGAAATTAGGCAGCTAATTTCCTGTAAATTTAAAATTACGTTTAATTTAACTCGCTTAAAATTACGAAAAAAACAAAAAAATTCGTAAAAAAATATTTTTTTTTGTGAAATCAAAAATAATTCTTGTATATTACTAATTAATTTTGTTACGAAAAAATTCGTTACTTTCGTTAAATATTACATGTCTTAACAAAATTATTTTTGTAAAAGAAAACAAAGTTTCTTAATATATACGAAAAAAGATACGACAAGTTTTCGTATTTTCGTAAAATTAGAAAAGGGGTTGATTAAACAATATTTCGTATTATACACGAAATTTTCGTATATATTACAAAAAAAGTAGTTACGAATTTTTTTTTCGTAAAGTTAAGCATGGATTATTTTCAGTGTAGTTTTATTTAATGATAATGTAATTAATATTATTATGTTTAATTTCGCTAAAATTTGCGAAAAATATATTACAAAAGGTTTTCGTACTTTTGTAAAATTGGAAAAGGGGTTGATTAAATAATATTTCGTATTATACACGAAATTTTAAATATTACTAAAAAAGTAGTTACGAGATTTTTTTTTCGTATAATTCATGCTTAACATTATTTTCAGTGTATAAATCACCACACAATAATAGCTCACAAAATAATATTTTTATTGTTGCAAATTGAAAATGGTTGAAATCGGTCCATTATTTCACCTAGCCCCCATACAACCCTAAACCCCGAAAAGGGCTTTTATGTTTATAATTATGTTAAATATTGTAGTATCTCCACAAAAATCTGCAAAACTTAGTTCTATATACGTTTTAATAATACTACCGATTTTCGTAATTATCGGACTTTATTTGACCCTAGCACCCAAACAAAGTCCCCTTCAAAAAATGACTTGAAGGTCAATAATGTGGTGTAGGGTATCATATGGTCGGCCATGCCGACTATACTTTCCTACTTGGGGAAATTATGTTGAAAATCAAAACAATCGATCCAAAATTTCCCATAGCCCCCATACAAAGGTACATATTTCCGGAATTGGATTTATCGTTAATAACTTCCTCAAATACATATATCGATATCAACTTAAAATTTTGCACATATAAATATAATATGAAATCAGAAATCATTTTACAAACGCAGATTTGTATCGGACCACAATTGGTCATAGCTCCTATATAAGGCCCACTTCCTAAAATCACTTAATCCTTTCACGCACAAAACTAAATCGCTAGACTTTTTATGGATATGACTTCACCACACACTTTATTTTGACGTATATTGATAATTTTTGATGAAAAGTGGAAAAAGTGTTTTCGAAGAATATCTCAGGATATTATCCTTTTTAGCATGTAGTGACATCAAATTCTAAAAAACTTAAAATTACGCTCTATATCGAGAAAAATGTAATTTCACTATAAAATTTTATGAGGATCGGCCTATGATTGACTCTACCTCCCATATTGGATTGTCTTGAACGCTCATTACTGGCTTAAAAATATCCGTATACCAATGAAATTCGACACAAACATGTTTTATAGGAACCTATTAAATTTTTTGGGATTGAGTCCATAATTGACCCTATCCCCTATATAAGGTCCCTTAAAATGGGCTTTAACTGAGTGATAAATATCAGCATAAACATAAATATCAACATAAACAAGTTTTATAGGCGGTAAATTCCTTCTGTCAAATTTTATGTAGTTCGGCCCATAATTGACCTTTCCCTCCTCTATGTGATATCTTAATATAGATAATATATCGTCCCGTTCTCTCTTTTTATGAAGTTGAAATATATGGAAAAGTTCAGCATTTGTAATTAACGAAGTCACCAAAAATGCTATAGTTACTAGAGTTGCAGGAAATAGTAGATGAAATTTATAATACTTACTACTGATATATAACAGTAGTAGATACAATGTTCACTCAACCTCTTCTAGTATCGGTGCAAAATTGGTCATAGCTCCCATATCACGTTAACTTCCAAAAATCTCTTAATTGCACATACCTATTTCTGTACAACCATACGGTTCATAACCATACGAAATTTTTTCCATATCGATCCATATATTTTGTGTATTTTTTACCGGATTAGTCCATAAATGGACATAGCATTTATTTAAGGTCCACTTCCGAGAGACACTTATTGCCTTAAGTATATTCGGATAACATCCGATATGAGTATGTTTTGTGTACCATTCTGCTAAATTTTATTCAGATTGTCCCATTATTGTTCATATCTCCCATATATTGTGATCATATGAAAATCAATTAAACTAATGCTGTTTATTAATAATAGCGATATCGGGCTAAAATTCAACAGGAATATGTTTTGTGTATATACAAATCATTCTCCGAATTTTTTTGTATCAGCCCATTATTGGTCATATCTCCCACAGAAGGTCCATAAATGATTTGAAATTCTAGTTCATAATTTCATCCTTACATACATGGACTACACTAATATATATTGATCTTTAATATTCATTTGAAATTCTTCTTTAGGAAGAGTTATCAAACAAGCATATTAATACCCTACACCACTATAGTGAATAGGGTTTTATGCGTTTGTGCTGATGTTTGTAACGAACTAAAATATTAGTACTAAGTAACTTTCTGAGTCGATTTAACGATGTCCGCCCCTTCGACCGTCCGTGTGTTCATGTAAACGATGTTATCAAAGTACAGGTCAGAATTTTTAAGATAATTTGATGAAATTTGGCACATACGTTTTTTTTTGGCCCAAGGACATAGCCTACTGGAAAATTTGTCCATTATTTCACCTAGCCCCCATACAACTGAACCCTCCGAAAAGGGCTTTTGAGCTCATAATTATGTAAAAAAATCGGGCCCAATACAAAGCCCCCTTCAATTGCTTCTATCCTCCATGTAAAGCCTGTTTCAGAAAATTAGTTTTTTGCCAATAAATTGTTTAAATAAATCGGAACCAAGGTAATATTAGAAATAATAAATAAATGCTTTTATGAAAATTCATTTAATATTCACAACTGCTATAAGATATCACATGGTCGGCCACGGCCGACTATAATTTCCTACATATTTTTCTTTAAGATGTTGAATGTGCATTTATGTATTTAACTTCAGGCTGAAAAAATATATAATTTTGTCATCGAAATATTTTTTGTTCTTTTGTGCATTCTATCTACAAACCTCATTTGTATATTATGAGACTGGTAGTTCGACAGCTTTATCTTGGGTTCACTTTTACAGCTTCTGACGACTGACAGTGACTAAGAGTTTACGACAAAAACGATAAATAAGTATACATTCGTACTAACGTACATACTAAATAAATACGTAGTAAGTATTAAAACAACAAATATTTCACATTGAAATTTGTTTTTATATATGTACATATGTATGTATGTTACGTGTTTTGTTACCAAATCGGCGTACAGTGAGGCAAAAGTACAAATATAAATGAATATTTGTTAGAAACACTCAATGTACTTTGAAATTTAAAATGTTTCGTACCCATATATTTTCATATTACAAATAAAAATTTGCAAATAAATTTGACTACAGTTACATTTGCGATCACACCCACTGTGCTTAGTAAGTATGCTGTGTTGAATATTTTAATAACCTCTTGCTGTTTTGCGATACATAGTCAGTTGGACACTGAGTAGTAACGGCCGTGCAATCAACCAACAAACAAGTTGCGATGCCTTTGTGGATGGACATCAGCTGCATCAGTTTAGCACAAAACTTGTCATTGCCAACGCATTAACAGATTGAAAAAATAAAGAAAGAAGCAAATTTACTAGATGGATGGCAATGTATTTAAAAAGTACAAAACATTGCTAATTTATTGCACCTGTTTCTTTCTGTTTATTTTTAAACTTAAAATCTTCAACCTGAGTACCATTTCCACATGAAAATGATGGTTTCTTGCATTTGTTTAAATGTTGGTCGTTGGTTTCTTAGCGATTTTCGTTGAGAGCTCAGTAGTAATATTTTTTATTGTAAAGGTATTTGCAATTAGCAGCATTCCACGATTGTAGAAACAAGTTTTGCTCATACTGTTTGCGCACATCTTCAAAGTTGAAATTCTTGATCACTCCATAATGTTAAGTTTTGGCATTTCGACAATGCTTCAGTGCTGGGCGAACAAATACGAACACAGAAGATTAAAGGTATGTCTCCATATGTGTGTAATGGTTGTTATGGCATTGTGGTAAGAGGACATCGAAATAAGTCACGATGTGAAGCCAATTAGTCACTATTAGTGATCTGTGGCATTAGTTAATAAGGAGACCGCGATTTTTGCACAGAAAAGATGTTTGTCAACCGTTTGTAAGTATGTACAATGTACATACACTGTATATATGTATATACATAGTTATTTAAATATGAACACATACATATTTAGACATTTTTCGGAAATCATCAAAGTTTAAGAAATTACATTCAATTGTATATGCTTTCGAATTAAAATTCCTTTATTTCATTTATATTAAAAAGGTTTTCTTCCCATCAACAAACATATGCAGATATTGGTGAGACCTTATGAAGTCCTGTTAAACCTTCTTATGTCAGTTTGATGTTTCAATGAGTATAATGTTATTTTATGTTATTACTTCGGATGTGAAGAAATCCAACTAGGCCGCTGTTGTTCGCTCCTTTTCATGAAAAAAGTGGCTGCATAAACCTTATGTAGCGATTTCAGAATATAATTATCGTCCAATGAACAATATTCCTGAGTGATGTAATACTCCTAAGATTAATTTGATGAAAGCCAGGCAATAACATCTACATTCATCTGAATCCGTTCGTCCAATTTCGTATAGTTGTGTCTGAATATATGTGTATATATACTATCAAGCAAACTCCGACTTCCTCGTTTTCATGAGGCTTCTGGTTGGGTTCCCTTTATGGCAAGTACATTTGCACTTTCATTGTCATTTATTCCAAAGTGGTTTGGTACCCTAGTGTTGTAGGACTTACCACTCGAAGAGTATTCGGTTATGGCTCTCTTATAGTTTAATACGGTCTTAGATTTATTTTTATCAGCTGATATAGCTCTAATTGTTTACCCCCGTTACAATGCAATGGAACTTAATGAAATTCACCAAAATATTAATTGTTATACTAAGCAGTTTGGTATTGAAAATCAGCTATTTCGGTAAAATAGGTTCGGAGTTATGAGTAAAAATTTGAGACAACCTAAAAAAACATTGTGCTTTTTTACATATTTTTTGTACTTTTTACAAAAACTGCTACAGTTCTTAGTGCAAGGATCAACTTTGTTTAAAATCGGAAAAATCGGTCTACAATATCATATACCTCCCATACAAATGTACATGTTCCCGAAAAATTAATTTATTGTTAAAAACTTTTGTCAGAATGCCGATATCTTTACAAAATTTTACAAATTAAAATTTAATGTCCACAGAATTCATACAAAGAAACAATTTTCTGAATCGCTCCAAAATTGGTCATTGCTCCCATATAAGGACCCCTTCCGAAAATCCTTTAAAAGCACATAACTCATCAAATAATGATAAACATAAAAATTTTGCACGAATATTGCTTTTGTACACAGAAATGTTACTGTAAATTTGTTTTACTATCGGTCCATAATTGATCATAGCTCCCATACAAGGTCCCCTTAAAGGTCACTTTAACGCATATTACTCATTACGATTTAATGATATAGATACAAAATTTGGCACAAATATTTCATTTATATTAAAGGCCTGCACAAGACAACAATAATGCGACAATTTGTTAAAAAATTTCGTGTGCTTATGATGGCGCACATTTAAGCCTTTAATTTATTTTCACGATCGGTCCGTAGGTGGTATAGTTCCCATACAATTTTTTTTCGTTCGATATATATTTTGCAAGTGACGATTTACTTGATTTTATTTCATTTAATTAATAATAGACCAATCCTCGTAGTCCAAATAAGATGGAAATTGGTAAACAAGAAGACACTTAGGTTAGGTTGATAGGAGGATGTATCTACATCAAATCCGAAGAAATACACCTAGGCCACTATAGGGCCTGTTGTGCGCTCCTTTTCAGGGAAAATGTTTGTTGGTAAAAACAAAAAAAAACCTTATATAGTATTCACTAAATGTATTATCGTCCGATGTTCAGTTTCCTGGACGTAATTCCTAAGAATTTTCCAATCAGTGTACGTGAGGGATATTATATCCGGAATAATATCACTTCCAAGATATTTGGATCTAATTTCGGCGAAAGCCTGACAATGGCAAAGAAAGTGCTCCAGAGTTTTACTGTCCTCTCTACAGGCTCTACATTCGTTAGAATCCGCACGTCCAATTTTGTATAGGTGTTCCCGTAATCCTGTGTGTCCACCCAGAATACGTATAGTATGATGATATCTCAGACTTGTTCATTTTAAGGAGGCTTCTAGTCCTACTCTCGTTAGGGTCACCCCATAGGATCTTTGTGGTTCTATCCACGGTTTCATATTATGGGTTTCTCTCACCCATAATTTTAATTAATATGATCAAGTCTTTAGTATTAAAGAAATCCATGAGGGCTTTTCCCCTGCGATTGGTGTTTGTGCTACCCCAAGCTATATGGTGGGAGTTGGCATCACAACCTATTACCATTTTCTTATTTTTCTTTGTGCCTCTTCAAACAGTTTCATCAAATCCGACGTTAGTGGTAGAAGGGCAGGTAAACAGATGCAAGATATATGTTGCCACGACCTTGCTTCAGCATCGTTGCATCCGATGTTGATAATCCTGTTGAGAGGAGAAAACATAAGTTCTAGTGACGGCGTAAAAAAGTTGGAAATTTACATGATTTAATCCAGAAACTTTGTTGCGAATCGTAAAAGGTTCCTGGATTAAAGCTATATGTATTTATTTTTGTTTATTTTTGCCATCAAAGCTTTGTTAGTCGTCTCGCTCTGATGGAGGTTTATTTGGATAACCTCAATCATGGTCATCCATTAAACTGTCTTCCGGCTTGACTCCTCCGGAAAGCCGGATGCAGTGGGTACTGTTGATGGCACTGCGGTGTGATTATCAGGCCTAGGAATAGCAGTCTTTTTAACTGCCACCATCCCAATTTTGGAAAGCTCCGCTGTTCTGTCTTCTGGCGAATGAGTGATTTCGTTACCAGTACTTGTTAATGATGCTTTGTTCACCGTCTTAGGTATTTTTGTGTCCTTGTCGGGGCCAGTTATTATAACCCTTTCAATCAGTGCCTTCCCAATATTAGAAAGGTAATTCGAAAATTTGGAACTTTATTAGTTTCTCAATATGATTAAAATTTTGAAACTAAAATTACAAAAATATAAAATCCAATTATGAATTTTTAGGTTAGGTTAGGTTGATAGGAGGATGTATACTACATCAAATCCGAAGAAATACACCTAGGCCACTATCGGGTCTGTTGTGCGCTCCAATTCATGAAAAAAAAAATTTGTTCACTGAATGTATTATTTTTCCATGTTCAGGAACTCAGTTTCCTGGACGTAATTCCTAAGAATCTTCCAATCAGTGTTGGTTAAGAATGTTATTTCCGGAATAACATCACTTCCAAGATATTTGGATCTAACTTCGACGAATGCCTGGCAGTGGCAAAGAAAGTGCTCCAGAGTTTCACTGTCCTCTCCACATGCCCTACATTCGTCTGAATCCGCACGTCTAATTTTGCATAGATGTGCACGTAATCCTGTGTGTCCACTCAGAATAAGTACCATCATACTAACTTCCGACTTGCTCATTTTGAGGAGATTTTTCGTCTTGCTCTTATCAGGGTCGCCCCATAGGATCTTCGTGGTTCTACCCACTGTTTCATTATTCCAAGAGTACTCATGGAATTGTCTCACCCATATTTTTAATTCAGCTTTTGTAACTTCGAATGGTTTTGCGTTTGTCAGGTTAACTACCTCGAGCTCCCTTCCTTTTAAGGGTATTACATTCGCCCTTTCGTTGCCTACTACCGAGTGGCCTGGTACCCATATGATGCAAACCTTACCTCTGGGAGCATATTCAGTTAAAGCTTTCTTACAATCCAATACGGTCTTAGATTTAATTCTATCACCTGATATCGCCCTAATTGCCTTCAGGCTGTCGGTAAATATAGTAAGCCCGAATTTTTAACAATCTAACTTGTTAGTTAATTAAAAGATTCCCGTAACCCGAATAGGTTGAATTCCCTTCTAAAATTTGAAAACTTAAAGCTTTTAAAAGCTTCTAAAATAATATTCATCCCTTAATGATCATCGAAAAATGGAAATTATATTCGAAAATCTTGTAAAAACTGTTAATACATTAATCTTTTTATTATGGGCATTTATTTTAAGTAATGTTTTAAGGTCGAGTTCTTATATTTCCTAAATAAAATTTTTAACAAAAATGTTCAATGTTCATGAATTTTAAAGTATTTCAGAACATTTGAATCTTTTTACATTTTTATACCCTCCACCACCATCAGTGGTGATAGAGGGTTTATATAAGTTTGTCATTCCATGTGTAACACCAAGAAATATTGATCTGAGACCCAACAAAGTAAATATATTCTGGGTCCTTATGAAATTCTGAGTCGATTTAGCTATGTCCGTCTGTCTGTCTGTGTAAAACACGCTCACGTTAAAACGAAGAAATGGAAATTAACGAAATTTAGCCAAAATATTCATTATTCTCCGGTACAGTTTGGTATTGAAAATGAGCAAAATCGGTTTACATCGGGAAAAGTTATGAATCAAAATTTAAAACAACTCCAAAAAAATAAGCATTTTTTACACATTCTGATGTAATTTTCTCGAAAACTATGCAAGATAATTTCATGAAAGTCATCATACTTTCGTTTCTGCACAAGATCTTGATTCCTGCTGAAAATTGCCAGAATTGTTCATAATTTCATATACCTCCCACACAAAAGTTCATATTCCCGGGAAATTAGTTTTTTGTTAATAACTTCCGTCAGAATGTTGATATCTTCACAAAATTTTACAAATTAAAATTTTATGTCGATAGAATTCATTGAGAGAAAAAATTTTGTGGATCGGTCCATAATTGGACATAGCTTCCATACAAGGACCCTTCCCGAAAATCACTTAAACGCACATAACTCATTACTAAATTAAGATATCTATATAAAATTTGGTACAAGTATTGCTCATATGCACAGAAATATTATTGTGATATTTTTTTCCGATCGGTCCATAATTGGTCATAGCTCCCATACAAGGTCCCCTCCCGAACATCACTTAAACGCACATAACTCATTACTAAATGAAAATATACATATAAAGTTTGGTACAAGTATTGCTCTCACATATAGAAATATGACTCTTAAATTTTTTTTCCCTTCCCGAAAATCACTTAAACACATATAATTCATTACTAAATTAAGATATCCATATAAGATTTGGTACAAGTATTGCTCATATGCACAGAAATGTTACTGTGAAATTTTTTACCGATTTTTCTCCTTCCGAAAATCACTTAAACGCATATAACTCATTACTAAATTAAGATATCCATATAAAATTTAACACTTAAAGGTACATAACTCATTACCAAATAGTGACACCCACAAAAAATTTGGCATACACACTATTTTTGTACACAGAAATGTTATTTCAAAATTTTTCCACGATCGGTTCATCTTTGGTCATAGCTCCCAAACAAGGTTCCCTCCCGAAAATCACTTAAACGCACATAACTCTTTACAAATTATTGATATCCATACATTTAGCACAAATACATATTGCTCTTATATACATAAATTACACTATAAAATTGTTTTACGATCGGTCCACATTTGGTCATAGCTCTCATACTAGGTCCCCTCCAGAAAATCACTTAAATGCACAATATTCATTACCAAATAATGATATAGATACAGAATTTTGAAATTTTGTCTTTATGCTTATACAAAATTAGTCATAGCTCCCATACAAGGTCCTTTTACGAAAATCTCTTAAACGCACATTACTCATTACCAAATAAAGCTATTGATACAAAATTTGGCACAAATATTAGTTTGGTATACAAAAATTATAAAAGTAGCTGGTGGAGGGTATTTAAGATTTGGCTCAGCCGAATATATCACTCTAACTTGTTGATAATTTAAACGTTTGCACATTGGTTCAAGTCATCACTTTTTCAGTGCGAAATTATGATCGACAAAATAATGAAACTCTTTAAAGCCTAAGATCGAGCATAGGCATAAATAGGTATATTAGAACAAATTTAAGGGAAAATTAACCCTTTGGTGGTTATTAACCCATTGTCTACAATGAAGATGACTTATACAACACAACTTTTTTCCATTTTAGAAGGACTTGTCGGACTCGAGAAAGGTTTTTAGAACTAATTTCCAGCGTGAGGGTCTTTGCTTCCAAGCAGCGGTTGCTACTGCCCGAAATAATAAATCAATTTTAATACAAAATTTTTTTCTTCCTTCCTACTGCAATTTTCCATTTTGTTGCTAAGAAATTACGAAAATTCGGACCTTTAAATACAGTAATTCCTTGCAAACACTATGGATAACTGGATGACAAAAACACATATCTGATAAGGACATCATCCTTTGTGTAGTCCTTTAATCAAATTTGCAAGTACTTATAAGGTAGCACCCTAGAAAATATTAAATTTCTCAACATGCGCAGAAATGCGCTATTTCGGGTAAAGTGAACCTAATTCACAACATTTCAGGTTATTCATTTCTTCTTATTTCACGTTTAACAAACGTTAACATTTTCTTAAAAGCTTTCATGAAGTTAAAATTTTAAAATCAAATTATTTTTTTACAAGGTTATTTTAAATGATGTCTTTTTCGAAGTGAAGAAATATTATTTCCAACCTTTTACAAGAATATATATAAACTACTGACACCTCTTAGTGCTATCCATTTGACAGTTATTGAAAATTATTTACACACTTTCCAGAATTAACGTTTAAAAATAATGATAAAATATAGACTCTACAAAAGAAATTATGTAAATATTTTGAAATGATGACTTTGACTGCGTGCAGTAGAACAAATAGTGTTTAGCATTTCGCAAAAATTTGTTGCGAATTTTAATATATTGTTGTATTGGTAATAGGATGATATCAAAAAATAAATTATATTCACTGTTCCAAAATCTGAATTTCGCACAGGAAAACTGGTAGTTTGAACCATATAGTAGGGATATAGGCGAAACTGAAGGGGTTGTCAAACAAAATTTTTTATTCTCTTCACACAGACGAGTTCTAAGAGAATAAAACACACTTGAGAGAACTAAACGTACTCACAAAACTTCAAATTTTCTTCGCGAAATTGCGAGGATATTAGCACTTAATAGTTTTTCTTATCACTTAAACTTAATATTTATTATTTTTTGCCACACTTTTAATGTATTTAAAACCCCGAAAATAATTTATATTTTACAAACGAAAAAAAAAAAATATATTTTTTATTCTTTGACATTTCATTTTAATTAAAACTGATAAAAGAAAAGTTGTAAATTTTCGTATTGAAAATGAAAAAAGTATTTCACATACTTTTTTCTTTTTCCGTTAGTGCAGAAAAAATAACAAAAAGACGTATTTATAATACGTTTTAAGATGAAATATCTTCTGAAAAAAATTAATTAACTAATATAATAATATTTTCATTCACTAGTATATGAAATCCTAGTAATAACATACAAAAAATAACGTATCAAAAATACATTTATTATTTAGTACCTTTTGAACAACTGTGCTTATTTCTGTCTTTCTACTAATACATTCTCACCAGTTAGGTTTTTGACAGGGGACTTAGGTCTTTGACAATCCCTTTCGCCTATATGCTACTATATCGTTTGAACTATAGTGATTTGTCATAAAAATTTGAGATTTTTCATTTTGAATTCTAAAGAATTAATTAAAAAGTATATTTTTCATTTAAAATTCATAAAAGAACATTTGGAATTGAAAATGTTTATTTTAGTTCGGAAAAAAACATTTAAAAAACAAATTAGAGTGCTATATTCGGCTGTGCCGAATCTTAAATACCCTCCACCATAAACAGGTTATATAAGTCATCAAATTTTCACGATGGATTTAAATTCACCATAATATATCCTTCAATTTCATTACGCCTTAAACTATACCATTTAAAACAGAACTAACACTTAACATATTGTTACATAATGTACTAAATTTAGCAAATGTTAAGCTATGATAAATTGTTAACATAATTTGTATCTATGTGAAAATGGAAATAAAGATTTATTACAAACTTTTAGGCATTTTGTTTAATCATTAAAGTCAGTTTCTGGACCAAAAAGTCGCTCAAAAATTTACGAATTAAAAATGAGCTTAAATTAGGAAATTTTGACTTTATACTGAAATCATCATTATAGGTAGGGAACTAAGGACATTTTAAAATTATTTTTTTAATTTTTCCCATGTGCAGTAGATTTAAAGAACTGTTCAGTTTAAATTTGTACGCACTGTACTTTGAATTGTAGTGCCCCTGGTGTAAAGAGGTAAAAGTCTTCCGTGGCATTTTATTAACCCCATAAATACGTACCATTAAGTGATTTTCCAAGCGATTTTCCTGCTTATTTCTTATGAAAACTTCTGCACAAAATCATGAAAAATTGACTTGGGCCCATTGGAAGATTTCAAATTCCTTTAAAATTAACAAAATTACGGATATGTCCAAGGAAAATATGAAGAATCCTTGAATATTGACAGAAAAAACTAAAAAACTTAATTTGACAAACAAATTTGAGTTGTTCAATAAAGTTTAAAACGACCGTTTTTGTCTCGTCATTGTTTCTCAAAAATACATCCATTTTACAAAGTATGTTTAAAAAGATTTTATGCATCCTCACTAGATACCGTTAGATATACAAAAAAGATACCTTAATAATTTTACGTATTAAAATCCACACATCTTCCCCTAATTAAAAAATTTTCGGAATTTGTTAATGGTAAATGGAAAATGTGTGCTGGTATTATTCAAAATTATTATTTAACGTTTGTTAACATTTAGACAACGGATGTGTATAAAATTTGGTTTTCGACAACGAATTGTTGCAATGTTGTTAACATTATAAACAGTTTGGTGTCAATTTAGTACCAGGTGTGTATATTTCTTTTTCCCTCTGTGTAGTCAAATAACTTCATGGTTTTTAGATTTGAGCTGAATTTAAAGAACGGCAACCAATTTTATATCAAGATAATTTTTTGGTGGTATCTCGATTTAACAATAAATTTAAATTTTATATTTTTGATATAAAATTCGATTTGTATGGAAAATATGAGTAATTACGGATCTTTATTATTTTCTCGAATTGAGAGTTATTGAAAGTAAATTTTCAAAGTGTTATATAAAAATAAATTTTAAGGGGAGATATAAATGATTTTCTAGATAGATTTGTAGATTTAAGTGTTATATAAGGAACTACAGCCGATTTTAAATTCGAATTTTTGTGAAAAATGTAATATGAATATAGTATTTACCCCAATTTAGGAGCGGTTTTTGTTCAGTAGTTTTTATTCTGCATACAAATGTGGCATCGTAGACATTCATTCAAGATCTAATATAGCTTATAGTTCCTTCTGGAATTTTTTGTGTTGGGAATTTTAATTTAATTAAGTTTTATTTTGTTTGATCAGACGTAATTTTGGTTAAAAATTTAGATGTGCTATTTTCTCGATCGTAGAAAACTACATCCGATTCTGTTTTAAAATAGTTATTTTCTGAGGATATACATTACAGGTTTTGAAATAAAAATAGTTTTAGGAGTATTACATACGGATCTACAACCGATTTTTCGCTTTAGATGATTCGATTTTTGATAATAAATTAAATTGATTTTTATTTTTCCTAATCGTAAAGTTAGTTAAGGATCTACAAACATTTTAGAATTTTCAGATAAAAATACATTTTTGATTAAAAATTGAACTAAATAATAATTTTCATTTAAAAATACACTATATATGGCCAAATTTCTTGTAAATCGGTTCATGTTTTTTATATGTAGTCTAGAAATTTGGTGTTATAGCTGATATACGTTGAATCTAATTAATGTCATATATATTCTTTATTAACTTCTGAGGTTAGACCTATTAATAAGTCATTTTTTTGTAAATAGGTTCTGTAGTTATGTAGTGAAAGAATAAAAAAACAATATCATATATATTTATTATTATATATTACACTTTTTGAAGATGTAATGTTCCGTATTGTTTATTTCACAACAACACAAAAAGTGGTATGGCAACCG